>NW_014577135.1:275633-276707 GCF_000485595.1 Priapulus caudatus | reverse complement strand
CTACTACTACTACTACTACTACTACTACTACTACCACTACTGCTACTACTACTACTACTACTACTACTACTACTACTACTACTACTACTACTACTACTGTTGCTACTGCTGCCCGGTTATATACATCAAGTTGACATACAGCCTGACGGTTGCTTTCATGATGCCTTCTTAAATGACAAATATGAGCACTGAGGATAAACCCGCCTATACTGGTGCCGCTATTGTTGACGGAAGCGTGCATGCATGTACGAACAAACGAAAAGCCGATGTTGTCATGCTACTGCTTAACACTGCGTCAATATAATTCCTTCCGAATAGCTAAACTTGACCACATAGCAAAAAGAAAGACTACAATATGGTTCATCACAGACAGTACTTCATGGTTGTTTTAATCTTTTGTGTGTAATCGTTTTCCGCTTGTTCCTGGAATTTGCTTTAATATTGTTCACGAACCACGCAGTTCGTTATGTGACGATGACCTTGTGTGCGTGTATGCGTGTGTGCGTGTGTGCGTGTGCGTGCGTGTGTGCGTGTGTACGCGTGCGTGCGTGTGTGCGTGTGTGCGCGTGTGTGCGTGTGTGCGTGTGTGCGTGTGTGCGCCTGCGTGCGTGTGTGCGTGTATGCGTGTGCGCGTGCGTGCGTACGTGTAAGCGAGCGGGGGTCATGGGTCATTAATGATCGATGGCGAATTCATGTCTATGCAGGAGTACGGTGTATAGCATTACCCGGTGTCGCACAGAATACGCCAAGGATTTTATATATTTGTTGACGTCACCACACAATTTGCTGCGAGGTTATATAGCACCCTTTACAGTCTAGAAAAGAAATTAGGTCATTGGACTATCGTGACAGTCACTATATAGCCATATACATTGGTCTGTTCAAACGCCTTGTGTGCTCACTATACTAGCCCTATTTATACAGTATGCACGCGCTTTTATAGTTGTACACGCTGTCTAGTATGAAAGATCAAAATACAAGCAATGTTGAAATTATGCACACACACACACACACACACACACACACACACACACACACACACACACACACACACACACACACACACACACACAC
>NW_014577135.1:266171-270546 GCF_000485595.1 Priapulus caudatus | reverse complement strand
CACACACACACACACACACACACACACACACACACACACACATATATATATATATATATATACATAGCGAGAGAGCGAGAGAGAGAAAAACTAGAAAATTGTCTAGAAATATAAGGTCGTCACGTGGCGCAGCACACGAGTCCTGTATGTGTCTACGTCCCAGGTCTAGCAGACAGTGTATCTGTGATTCCGAAGAAGACTATAGCAACACTCTAGTTAGTGTTACAGTTTAGAAACTCAAGACCTTCCCCGGCCATTTTACATTCGCGTAAGTACGTTTCGATAACGGTTTCTGACGCCGCAATACAAAATGACAGAAGTCTAACATACTTCCCGGCTCGTCCGCAGGTTTATCGTGTCGTGCTGCCAACGTACGTGTACAACGGAGGAGATGGGTATTCGATGTTCAAAGATGAAGCGCTAAGTTCTATAGACATAGGTGCGTCAGTATAGTGTGTTTCCCCCTACTATATCAAAGCAAACTGCAATTAACCGATGTCTCGATGGTTGCAGCAACGCCTTTTTGCTGTTGAAGTGCCGCGATTACAGCAGACTGTCAAATCGCTTCGAATAATTGAGTAAAAATGGCCAATTTCTGAGAGCATTGACTGAGAGCGAAACATCGTGTACCAGTTTATAACGTATCATATATATATATATATATATATATAATTATATATAGTTTCATTTCCCCTAAATCACACCTGACAGTCGGCCATCTATCCCGGTATAACTAGCGTTCGATGCCGTAGCCCTACTACTCGCACTAGAGTGTACTACTCACACTTCTTATGCATTTACAGGCGTTATAGACATAGATATTATAATGAATTATATGACCAAACATCAGCCCATCAGCAATGGGCTGGACGGCAGGCTGACTTTCTCGACGGATGATCCTTGCGCCAATTCCTCTGCGCCGCCGCTGACAACATCACTGTTGCTCGCGATCTGTGCATGCTACTGTGCGTTAGCCTCCGCATTGTAGCACACGCATGTCGATGGCAGCGAGACGAAATTACAACGTTCAGTGCGAGAACAGTGAGCGTGCGATATGAGATAAAAGTTCGAGCGTCTAGATTTGCATGTATATTGCCGGCTAATATATATTCATGATACTCTATTTCATCCCTTTACAAACAATGAATAACATTTTTTTACACATGAGGTAGTAAATTCGTAACATTGTGTCATAAATAATTAGGTTATTATTTTAGGTAATTTAGGTTATTACACGAATAACCGCGTTAAATATATCGCATGAACGTACATATTTTTCATCGATTAATGTAATAACATAATCCCATTAACCAATTTACTGAAACTCATTAGATTAAAAATGCTATCAATAGGTGGCAGCACGTCATTGTGTAGTCTGCCATTCATTATGTCACTCGTAAACGTGGTGATAATTATATAAAATCAAAATAGAAATCTACGTCTAATCTAAATCGAAATCTAGATTATCTATCTGCGTTTATGATGTCAGCAAGGACAATCAACAATTGTGTATACGTACCATTAACAGCTATATATATATATATTTAACCTATACTCTTTATGTATTTTCTATATCTATTTCTGTCTCTTCACAATAATAATCAGCAGTGACTTCCCTTCTAAAAATAAAAAAAATTGTCCCAAATTTGGAAGGACCGGATCTGTTAATTTTGTAGTTGAAATACCGCGTCCCCCTTTCCGTGAAATCTTTTCGTACTTTCTTTACAGATATTTTAACATTTTAGTCTCACTTTATATTTGGATATGGAACAACGAATAAGCAAAAATCTCTGTATCGTTCATTGTCATCACTAATCACAAAGCGTTTAAAAATAAAACACCGATTTACCAGTAAACGCATCCATTTTTGTTAACCTTTCCTTTTACTGTATACTTTATATCTATACTAAGATACTCTATTAAGAATAGATAAAACCATTCGCCGAATTCTAGTGACGATATATATATATATCAAGAGCTAATAATACTTAGTGTGTACAACGGAAAAACGGGGAAATAGTGCTATTTTACGACATGATTATTCTACTTTGCCTGCGAGTCTAGAATAATTTTATGGTATTGCACTAAGCAGAATTATTTGCTCTCTAAAACAAGACCAACCGGTTGTCAATACGATACTCCTAGACTGAGATATTGGCTCCTAAACCTCCCATCCCACATGCCTCACGCCGCCTCGCATCCAGATTATTCAGCAACCTAAACGCCGCTAAGCCTTGCTTCGTGAAAGTTCGGTTATTTCCGTGATTACTTTATGAATGAACGGCACTCGGTAGCCATTGGTAGCCTTCGGAGGAACCGCTTCAGACTGGTTTTATAAACAAACAAACAGCGAGATATTTATATATATATATAGAGCTTCGAGTAAACAATACATTATTCATTACGACTCAAACTGAATATCGTTCTAGCTGAACAGCGGGTAATGCTAGAGGAATTCATGCCTGACGGTCGCCACGCAATCTCACTGGCTCGGTCGCTAGCACATTTACGGATAAACCCTCCTTTGGCAGCCGGCATCAGCGAACGCCCGTACATGTATCAGTTATTAAAAACACGCCTATAAATTGTTACCAATTTGCCGAATGCCAATGGTAGATAGGATATGGTAGACCACGCGTATATATACACCCGTACAACCAATTTACTCACGAACACGCGCTATTATTATGTAAAACCATCACCTATATAGCAGACAGAATATTGTTCAGTAACTAAATGTAATATTTATTAGCGTGAAGGCGGTTTCGACATCATCCGCGAAGTGATGAACAGATCGAATTTTCAGCAAGCTTGCTCAGCCCCTCTTCCGCTTCCCCTTCTCTCTCGCTCTTTACTATTCTCTCTATGGCTCTCTTCTTGTGTCTCTATCTCACCCTCTCTTTCACTCTTTTTTCTCTCTCTCTATGGCACTTTTCCTGTAACTCTCTCTCTCTCTCTCTCACTCGCTCTTCCTCTCACCCTCTCTATGGCTCTCTTTCTGTATTTTTATCTCTCTCACTGTCTCTTTCTTTATCTGCTATCTCTTCCTCCCTCACGCACCCCTCTCTCTCTTTATGTTTACGGAAAGGACTCGCCATAAAAATCTCTGTCGCGGACCATTAATAAACAGCGTCATTTCAGTGTAGCCCTGGTATTCCGTCGTTACTTTAACTCATCGGTCAGTGATCGTAGACAATGATGGTCGAAGAGGTTGTGTATATTATACATGATATAGACGTCTTTATTTGAATACATATGTTGCAGCGTACATGTGCGGGTCAGCTAGCCAGTGCCACACCCGACTCTTTTCGAATCTTCTTATCTCTCCCTTTTATAGGCATCTTATTATGCCATCCGTCCCAGATCAATATAACCAATGAGCATCCCGCGTGCCGTATTGATTCTGTATAATTCTGTTGCCCGGATGTAAGGTGTTCGGACATGTGACGTTCATGTGACGATAAGTCATCTCTGTCATGGCGTAGTAACCACGTCGCCACATCAGCGTTGAGGCTTGCATCCGGCGCGCCTTCATGCGAGCGCTCGCCATTCCGCATCCGCCAGCGTGTCAATCCACGTGAACGTCCTCGCAATTAAATTGGCTCGAAAAACGCCGACTAATAGGCTAATAGCCTAATTAGCAACGGACGCACCGATGATGCCTCCCCGGGGGATGTGCGCAGTCCTCCCGATAGATGGCGCTGATAGCGGCGTGGCGTAGCGACGCGTCCGTCTGCGCGCTGCCGCATCGCTGAAGCTGCGCAAGAAGCCAGAGATGCGGCGCATGGCTAGTTAAGTGCGTGCCGCTGCCGGACCACGAGTCAGTAGCGGCGTGGTGAGCGACAGCGGTGCGTCAGTCCTACCTACCTACCTAGCTAGCTACCTTCCTACCTAGCTATCTAGCTATCTAGCTACTTACTCAGCTACGTAGTTACATACATAGCTACTTAGCTAGCCACAACACGAACAGCAGTCGACTGGGGAAGATCACTGAAGGCGAATCGGTGAGTGAATGTTTTGCTGTTTTTTTTGTTTTGTTTTTTATAATAGGGTGTAATCACATAGAATGTCTTGTTACTTATTGCGGTGTGCAGTTCAGCAAGCGATATAACGCGCGAAAGTAGACGAATCGGAAAGAGAAGGAGAGGGGTAGCAGAGAAGCGAAAAGAAGAGAAGAGAAGAGGAGAGGAAAGGAGAGAGAAGAGGAGAGGAGAGGAGAGGAGAGGAGAGGAGAGGAGAAGAGCGGGGAGAAGAGGAGAAGAGGGGAGAGGGGATGAGAGAAAAGAGAGAGAGAGAGAGAGTCTGTATATATATATAATAAATATATATATATATATATATATATATATATATGTGTGTGTGTGTGTGTGTGTGT
>NW_014577135.1:262152-266161 GCF_000485595.1 Priapulus caudatus | reverse complement strand
TGTGTATGCGTGCGTGCGTCTATGTATGTGCGCGCGTGCGTGCGCGCGCGTACGTTCGTATGTGTTTGCGTGCGTGCATGCTTGCGTGTGTGTTTGTGGGTGAATGAGATTTGTCACGATAGATAATACAGCTATGCGGGTTAGTTAAGGCGGACTCGTAAGCAGCCTGTAGCGGAGCTCCGCGAGCGTGTCCAGAACACTCAATAAATCATACGGTGTCGGGAAAGTTCGCGCGGCTAATCCGAGTTTTTAACAGCCGACTAATGGCAGATTTGTTGCTTTTCGAGGAGCTGTAGAGAGAATGTACACGAAAAGTAATCCGCGCGCAAATTTCCTTGAGTGTATTTTCGATCGGGCGGCTATAACAGTTTGCTAGCGGCCATGCAGGCAGGCAGGCAGACATGCAGGCAGGTAGAAGGGCAGGCAGGCGGGCAGGCAGGCAGGCAGGCAGGCAGGCAGGCAGGCAGACAGGTGGGCAAGTAGGCAGACAGGCTAGCAGGCAGGCGGGTTGGACGGCAGGCAGACGTGGGAGGCAGGCAGGCAGGCGAGCAAGCAGGCAGGCAGGTAGGCCGGCAGGCGGACAGGCAAGCAGGCAGACAGACAGCAGGCAGGCAGGCAAGCAAGCAGGCAGGCAGGCAGGCAGGCAGGCAGGCAAGCAGGCAGACAGGCAGAGAGGTAAGCAAGCAGGCAGAGAGGCAAGCAGGCAGGCAGATAAGATTACAGAGAGACAGACGGACAGGCAGGCAGGCAGGCAGTCTCTCTGTGCACGGGCGTGTGCCCTTCGTTCTGTATCTCTCCTACTGTTTTTCGTGCGTATATATTTAGTTATAACCATGTACCTAGTATATATGTACCCAGACAGATGAGAAAAACGTCTATCACTCTCCCTTGCGCGCGTACGCGCGGGTTATCCTCCCATCTCTCTCTCTCCCCCTCCCCCTTTCTCCCTCTGTCCCTTGCTAGCTCTGCTTCTCGTTATCCTTTATTCCCTTACTCATGACGTATGACACCATCCGCCAAATTGTTTCGCTTGACCTTTCACTGCCTTCTTCATTGCATTCCACGTCTCCGAAGCAGCATCATATTCGACCGCCCTCTCCTTCTTACGCCCCCGCCACTCTCCCCCGCTTTCCAATGCGTTCGCGCCACTGTAAACATACGCTAATGTGTGTGGCGTGAGGGTATATAGAAGTGGACTCTGCGCCATGTGTTCGCGAACCGACCCGGCCGAGCGGTGTTCTAGCTAGATGCGGCCCGTGCCCGTGCTATTACCCGATGACACGAGCCAACGCACGCCTCCGCGCGTGCCGCACCACACCACATGTCTGCCGAATGTGCCGCGTTTACGAAACGCGCCCGCACGCGCGCCTAGCTTGACCACGGGCGATTAGAGAACGCCGCCAGCAAGCGAGATAACATCAGGAGTTAATAAAGACAAATATAAACAATTAAACAAACATATTAACATAAAACAAATAAATGATTTGTCATTATTAACCCTTGATAACATGAGGCGCCAGGAGCTACGATATAGGACACAATCAGGGGGTGGCAATAGCAGGGAGGAATGGGAGTGGCACAGCCCCCGTCGGGAAGGCGTAGTCCCTTATCAGGAAAAAATAAGTAATTATTCGGGAAAAAATCTCTGAACAGATATTATATCGGTGGCTGTTCATCTGAAGCGCTGCGCTATTAGCAGTAAATAGTAAATACAATTAGCGCCATGATGGCTGCTTTATCTTCAATTACGACATATTACAATAATTATATTATTAGTTATAGCAATTATTTTTACCTGCATGCCAAAACGCTACGGATGCCATTTTAACCCTTCTAATCTGGGATAACATTGGGTCTCTTATTCTTAGTTAGATTTTGGTACCCTAAATGCAATGTGAGAATAACCCTATTGCCCGTCGGGGCGACGGCCACTGTGTCTGAAGTTTACGGTGTTATCCCTGGGCACAATGAAGGTCGGCGGCCGTCTATACGTGGCGCAGTTGGTAGGCGTGATCGTACATTCGCTGCTTGCTGCTGTCTACGCTATCACTGCGATTTCCTCACGACGCCCATCTTCCGATGATCACGAAATGAATTAGTGGGTCTCAGGGGAGAGATAGTGAATATAGAAATATGTTGTAGATATAGAAATCAGTTAACCCTAACCCTAACCCTAATCCTAACCCTAATCGTAACCCTAACCCTAACCCTAACCCTATCCCTAATTCTAAAATAAAACAAAATTAGCCAAAAATAATAGCTTCATCATTTTTACGTGAACGCTCATTCCAACGTTACACTATCTCTCTCCTGTGCAAAATTCGAAAAGAATTACCATTATTTCTTGCCATCATGGGCAATTTCATTACGTTGCAGGATTGCAAGTGCCATTCCTGCCACGTAATAGTGGCGTTGCCATCGGGTATCCCACATAATCGATAGTCACTCAGAGATAGTAATCACGGAGAAATTGAGTTTGCCTCCAAACACACTGTTCCTCCGACAACGCACTTGCTATTCAAATGCTAGCCGACGGTGTTTGACGTGACACGCCGATTCTAAGAGATCGAGTTTTGTATCATTAATAACGACATGTATGAATATTTAAAATAACGATTTACGCCCGAGATTCACTTGCATACACGCGCGCGCACGGACCCACGAACGAACGCACGAAAATACCTATGCAGTCACACACACACGCGCGCGCACGCAGGAAAGCACGCACGCATGCCCGCATGCATACGCGAGCTAATGCAGATCACAAAATATCACCGTACGTAGTTGGTGTACTCTCCTTATAGAGTCCAAAATTTAATGTTCTGCAAGACACCATGTTGCTATTCGAAATGCAGTTTTTTCTCTATAGTCTACATCTCGTATACCTCTATTACGGGAATAACCCTTCATCGTATGCCTAATGGTGCGTGCGTATTAGAAATAACTATGTCGAATTCAAGTTGTCCGTGGGCAATCAGGCGGGGCAGTATGAACAACGTTTTAGGTTATCGCAATTATCACGGTCAAATCGGATTCGTGGAAAATAGAAACATGCTCGTTTATAAACAAATTCGGTTTTGTTTATGGCTCACAAAAACATTTCCCGATTGTTCCATTAACTTGATTTCAGAACCCGTCGATTTTAAATAGGCACAGGCCAGGAATATCACTTTTCGAGATCTATGGAACTCTTTGTGCGTCGAACACGATATAACACAGATTCATAGAAGTGAATGTAGTATTCGACGTAGCTGTCTACAGAGCACTTTGTCTCTGATCCTCCCCATGCATGTGCAGTGTTCCATAGCAATCTTTATTGCTTTCACAATTTCAAATTATTGTTATCCACTGTACTGGACACGGGATGACTGATCGTGAAACCATGTATGTGGGCCTGTCAGCGCGATTTTTTTCCAGCCACCCCACATGGGACTCCTACCTTCTTATCAGGAGTAAATAATAATAGATTTATTATTATTCACTAGATATAGATTCTAGAATAGATATAGATATAGATATTCTATAGATGTATTATTATTATTCATTCCTACTCTTATACGCCAGCACGGCCTCAGAGCGTACTGGAAACATACGTAAAACCCGTGCATGCCGCAAATTGGAAGGCCTTATAGTTCGAAGTACCCTGTGGCGCTAGTATCTAATTGCATCCTAGTGCGCTCTAGCTGATGCCTACTGCAGCATCGGCCGTCGATCGGGGCGAGCCATCCGTTGGCAGTCGAAGAGAAGACTACAGCGGAGCGAAATCGGCAAACCAGTTTCTCGACAGAACGGTGGGTTTTCGTCGCGAATCTCCCGTAAACTTTCATCCATCTAAACACGCGCATCGTCGCAACTGAATGCCGTTGCGATGCCTCTCAACATTTCCAACGGCCCGATACATTTTTCCGCCACGCAACCAATACATCGACACCGTGTACTCTACTTTTTGCAGTGCAAATCGCGATTCGCCGGATGTTTTACCGTGTCAGGCGCATGTTTCATGTATCAA
>NW_014577135.1:261022-262036 GCF_000485595.1 Priapulus caudatus | reverse complement strand
TATATTCATTATATATTATAATAATATATATATAGATATATATATACGCCGCATTCGTGCGATCGAGTGTATGTAGGTGTGCTTGGCAGCTTGCGCGTCTGTGCGTTCGTGCGTGTGTACCTGCGTGTGTACGTGCCCGCATGCGTATATATATATAAATGAAACACAGCTGGTTACCAGATGCATAACTCTGTATGCTCGTACCTACAGTGCAGTACGTCGCATTCATTTTCCACATTTATTATTTGCCCACATTGCTTGCAAACCGATCGAATATTTACATTTATGTAAAATCCGTTATCAGACAATTTTGACGACAATATCCGAGAGATAAGGTGAATAATTACAGTCGCCGCCTACTTTATTCGCGATTCTTTTAACGCCCGTGGACGCATTCGCCGACGTTCTCTCATGCAAATATTAACGCAAATTAAGATTGAACGCGAATTGATACCGGCACAAGTATTGACCAGCACGAATGCGGCACACCATTTACAGCTCCGAACAAAACGCTGTTCTTAATAATTCCGATTCACAGATGCGCGTTCACTGCGATTGAACGTAATGATAACAAATTATGACGCGTATTTTAAGAATGCCTACTGATGGGACATTCCTTGAACAGAGCGTCTATAACGGGTTCGCCCTGCGCGCGGTTTCCTGGCATCCCACACTCCGCTTCATGGGGGAAAAATCAAGCTCCAGCTGCGAGTAATTTCGCGCCGTTTGAGATCTTCGCACGAAGGAGCGAGAACTGGCTGAAGAAGTTATGAGTCGCTGCACCGCGATCACCCCCTCACTCCCGGTTGTTGTTCCTCGTGTAGGCTTTCAACTCGCGTTTTCGACTATCTCGAGCATGAAAGGCGGAGCACCACAGCGGCAGTACCACGTCGAGGTCGCTCCCCGCTGCCGCTGATGAAGCTGCTAAACGGGAAACACGTGAGCGCGCTAGTATCGTTGGAATCTCCTGAACTGTGATGTGTTTGCAAAACGCGAGATACTGCCAGTCTTCGA
>NW_014577135.1:253522-256022 GCF_000485595.1 Priapulus caudatus | reverse complement strand
TGCGTGCGTGCGTGCGTGCGTGTGTGTGCGTGTGAGAGAGAGAGAGTGTGTATGTGTCACCAAACCCGTGCTCGATTACTCATGCATAACATTACCATGCAGGCAGTCGCGAGAACGCGTACAACAAAAATGGGTAACGTGATTATGGAGATCCTTCGGGTTTGTAATAAATGTGAGCGTAGTCAAATCGCGTGATTGGCGTAGAACGTGGGCAGGCAGCGGCACGTCATGCTTATGCTCATATGCAACTGATTTCGTGTCATCCTCACTGACAGAAGCTTTCATTTCACGACGTCTACTGCATTCCGTATTAATCCCGAATCAATATTCGACCCACTGTTCTTATTTCACTATCAGTGTTTGCACTTGGCCACTTCCGAATATTGCAACGTCTTGCTCGGGACTGAGATCTGGAGATTCGTTGCAAGAAAAGCCGATGCTTTGTTCGATACAAATCGCTCTATAATAATTGAAATCGCATAATTAATTGCAGCAATATAAGGCGCACGTACGCGTCTCACTCTCTTCTTTTTCCCTCTTTATCTACCGATGTCACACTCGTTTCCCTTCTTTCTCTGTCTTTGTCGCTCTCTGTTTGTCTTTGAATTTTTTCTGTCTCTCTCTCTCTCCCTCTCACTCTCACCCTTTCTTCCCTTCTCTCACACTCTCTCCCGCTTTTCCGCAACTTTCTCTGCTTCTTTCTTTATTTCCCACACTCTCTCTTTGTCTCCCGCCATCTTTGTCTTCTTCATTTCTCCCCCTATCACTTGCTCCCCCATCTCTTTCTCCCCCCCCCCCCCCTCTCTCTCTCTCTCTCTCTCTCTCTCTCTCTCTCTCTCTCTTTGAATTGATTGCATTCACGTCTTGCTCGTTCACGACAACCCGAATATATTAACATCAGCATCGCTTTCAATGTCGAGAAAGAATCCAATTTAAGATATTATTACTTAACCATCGAATCGGGCGCGTAATCATACACATCTAACGTGTTAGGTATATATCGCGTCATGCAACTCGGCTGCAATTCTAGAATCGCAGTCGAAATTGCTGTGAAATTGCTATGTCTGCGGGAACGTGCAACTGCAACTCGTAGCAATTCTGGTCGCTTGCAACGAGTTGCAAGAAATCAAACTGATTTGATTTTCAGCAACTCGTCGCTCCCAATCGCTCCGAAATCGCTTCGAAATCGGTTACATGCGCACACACGGTAAAGCGTGCGACCGATCGCATGCGGTTGCAGGTTGCAGCGACGAGCAACCAAAAATCGCAAGTCTGCGCTAGGCTTAAAGGCTAGCGCAGACTTGCGACTTTTTTATGCAACTCGGCAACGATTCTAGAATCGCTGCCGAATTGCTGTGAAATCGCTACGTCTGCGGGAACGTGCAACTGCAACCCGTAGCAATTCTGGTCGCTTGCGACGAGTTGCAAGAAATCAAACTGATTTGATTTTTAGCGACTCGTCGCTCCCGGTCGCTCCGAAATCGCTTCGAAATCGCGTGTGTGCGGGTAGACAGCAACTTGCAACGATGAAAAATTCTCGTCCGACCAACCACCGAGGACAATCTCATCACGTGATATTTCAATATGCCTGTAGCAATATTAACATAAATTGGCAGCATATTGAAAGCTAACCTGTTGCTAAAAATCTTAGGGTGATGGCAAGGCGCTCTCCTGTGCACACACAAAAGAATAAACACCCACTTCACATATGCATCACTAATATCACCGTGCACTATCTAATATAATCTTCACCTCTGCAGATGTGCTGCCCTCCAGCGGCAACTGTTTCTAGCGACTTTGCTTGCGCATACGGGTAGTCTTCTTTTCGAATAGCGGCTTGATTAGCTTTAAAATCTGGTAGAAGTGTTTCTTTTTCATTCGGTAATACCGGTGATAGGACACACTATGTTCCAGCTCAAGTTTTAGGGGAGTATTGTTAAATCCGAGACTTTCCCTCCTTGCCAGCCAGTCTCTCATCCACATTCTCCTGCCATCTGATTGATTTCGACGTCTCCGGCGACGCATTATTATCATGAGAATCCCAGCCACACCTAAGTCGCCTGCTATGACCGAGTACAGTAATTTTTAACAAATCACATGACCAGAGTCATTTTTTCGCTAAATGGTAGGCAGTCGCTTGCATGCGCACACGTGGTGAAGCGCGCGACAGATCGCTTGCGGTTGCATGTTGCAGCGACGAGCAACCAAAAGTCGCAAGTCTGCGCTAGGCTTAACAGACTGCCTGACTGACTGACTATCTGATTGACTGACTGCCTGATCGACTGACTATATTTGATTGGCGGACTGCCTGATTGATTGACTGATGGATTGACTGACTATCTGATTCGCGGGCTGCCTGATTGATTGACTGACTGACTGACTGACTGACTGACTGACTGACTGACTGACTGACTGACTGACTGACTGACTGACAGACTGACTGACTGACTGACTGACTGACTGACTGACTGACTGACTGACTGACTGACTGACTGACTGA
>NW_014577135.1:236209-252581 GCF_000485595.1 Priapulus caudatus | reverse complement strand
TTTCCTAAAAGATCTAAATTTTACCCTTTTTTAAATTTGCCGATGAAGACATCCCTTCAGTTTACTCCATAAAAACAGCAAAATTTAAACAGCCAGCTAAAATGAAGACATCTCTTCAGTTTACTCGATATAAACAGCAAAATTTAAACAGGGTTACAGTAGTAGTAGATTGATATTAGAAGTTGGGTCGGTTATGGGGGTGGTGCTACCTTAGTCGTTTAAAAGATTTCCTTGTAGATAACATTTTGCGTGAGGGTCCTGTGATGAATGTTTGTCCACTTTGATGTAGATGTTGGAGTAGCCTCTGGCACGTAAAAAGGCAACATATAGCTGGCCGTGGGAGAACACATGGGCTGGGAGGTAGAGTCCGAGTTTGTCGAAAGTCTGGCCCTGGGACTTATTTATAGTCATAGAGTAGGCAAGTCTGATTGGAAATTGAATCCGCTGTAGTGTGAAGGGAAGGTTTGCGTCGGATGGGGCAAGTTTAACACGCGGGATGAGGACTCTTTGTGAGACATGGCTTCCAGTGAGGATTACGGCATCTAGAATATAGTCGTGGGGGTTCCTATTAATGTATAGTCTGGTGCCGTTGCAGAGTTCTTTAGTTATATCTAGGTTGCGTAATAGCATGATTATTGCTCCTGGTTTTAAAATGAGGCGTGTGGAGGCATGCCAGTAGGGGTAATGGAGTGAAGGAATTCTATGGAGTAGTTGTTGGCCTCGTTTTCATCATGCGAGATGGCTTTGTCTGCACTGGTGTAGGTTTTGGACAAACCTGGTAGTTTCGTTATGACTTTATATTATAATTATGTAAAATATTATGTACCGTACGTAGGCCTAAACAGTTTTGGTGCGCGTGCAGAACCTAATGTCGGACACAGGAGAACAGTGCATCGATATTATAAGATGACGCAGGACACACCATTTCTTCAATGCAAAGTCAAAGCTAAAGTGATTTGAGGGCATCCGGCAACCGGAACCGTAGGCCTACACAGTTTTGGTGCGCATGCAGAACCTAATGTCGCACACCGAAAAAAGAAATAGGCCTAGGCCTAATCAGGAGCTAATTATAAGAACCAATAAGTCAGGAGCTAATTATAATATAAGAACCAATAAACTTAGTAGTAGTATTGTAGTAGTAGTAGTAGTAGTAGTAGTAGTAGTAGTAGTAGTAGTAGTAGTAGTAGTAGTAGTATTGTAGTATTGTAGTATTGTAGTATTGTAGTACTATTGTAGTATTGTAGTATTGTAGTATTGTGACCTGGCCTATTGTAGTGCGTGTAATAGGCAGCCCGAAAACCCATGCTATTCCATCGATTTCGTAATAGTTAGATAAGCATTATTTACATTTAGAAAGATGCCACACATAGTGTGTTTAATGAACGGAAAATGTGGATTTAACTCGTTATTACCGTTCCGTATTTAATTGCAGTGCATGTGCCCTAATAATTGCGTAGGTAGCGATGCGACCAATTATTGCGTCTGCCATAGCTATGACGATCATCATTTACTCGCGTGGCAGACGACGACAATAGTCACAGACGATTCAAAACGAACGCGCGCCTCGGACAATTCATGTTAACCATCTGACTGGAAATGCCTCGCCTCGGAACGATCGCGTAGAGGAGAGGAGTCTGCGAGGATTACGCTAGAGGATACTCGGTCCCAACGTGCCTTATTAGGTGAATTTGTGCTACGCTAGATTTCCTGTGGAGGTTGTAATAGAGTTTGCAGCAGCTAATCGTATAGATACTGTATAGATAATATCGGTCCGTGTTCAACGGGTGTGCTCGTGTCTGGCGGTGTGTGGGGGAGTAGCCGTGCATGCGTTCGTGCGTTTGTGCGTGCGTGCGTGCGTGCGTATGCGTACGTACATGCATGCGTGTGTGTATTTCGCGATAGTAGTCGGCTGTCGGGAGACACGGCGATTCGATCGAATTTATAGTTCTTTTTAGACAGAACTACGCATGCAAACGGTTCGCAAAATGTAAAAAAAATCATTTCGTGAGTGGCGACAGTATTTTCTGCGAACGTTTGCGATTTTCATTTTCGTGCGCTTTTACCATCAAGTGCGGCCCGTTTGAGCTCGTATGCGAGGGGTATGTGTGTTTGCGTGGATCGCGTTTAGTGTATTTTGGAACGAAGAAGCGATCCCGCACCCCCAGTCTCCGCTGCCTACTCACGCATGCACGCGCTCACGCACGCACGTCACACTCACGCGGGTACGTACGCATGCGGGCACGTACACACGCAGGTACACACGCACGAACGCACAGACGCGCAAGCTGCCAAGCACACCTACATACACTCGATCGCACGAATGCGCCGTATGATATCTTAATATAATAAGGTAGAATGATATAGATATAGCTATAATTATATGTAAATAAACACAGCGTTACCAGATGCAGACCTGTACTCTACTACAGTGAGTACGTCCATTCATTTTCCAGTCATTTAATTCCACATTGCTTGCAACCGGGTCGAAATTAACATTTAGAAAATCCTATCAACAATTTGACGACAATATCCGAAGATAAAGGCATAATTACAGTCGCCCCTACTTATTCGCGGATCTTGTTAACGCCGGTTCCGTGGACCATTCGCCCGTTCTCCATGCAAATAAACGCAATAAATTGAACCGCGGGGGAATCTGATACCGGCTCAGTATTGACCACCGAAGCGCACAGCCCCCCGTATCACTCCATTTACACTCCGAACAAAACGCTGATTCTAAAATCCGATTCACGATCGCGTCTCACCGCGATGAACGCTAATAAACAATTATGACCGTATTTAAGAAGCCTACGATGGACTTCCTTGACCAGACGTCTATAACGGTTCGCCCGCGCGCGTGTTCCTTGGCATCCCACCGCTTCATGGGAAAAATCAAGCTCAGCTCGAGTATTCGCGCGTTTGAGATCTTCGTGCAACGAGGCCGAGAACTGCTGAGAATTATATCGCTGCGTACGCGATACCCCTCACTTTGCCGCCGGTGTTGTTCTCGTGTAGCTTCAATTCTGCGTTTTCCGACTATGGCGTCTGACATAAAAGCGGAGCACCACGGCGCCGTACCTACGTCGAGGTCGCTCCGCTGCCGCTGATGAATGCGCTAAACTGCGATAACCTGAGCGCGCTACTATCGTTGGAAATCTCTCTAACTGAGTTTTGCAGATAACGCGAGATACGGCAGTCTGCGAGCGGATGTCGATGCCGCGACGTCATGCTCCTTAGCCTCTCACACTAACTGGTTGTTCCTTATCATCTACCCCAAAAGATCCGGCCAGCTTACACAGGCGTATCATTCGGTTATCTTCTCCTTCCACTGCGCCTCTTCCCTCGCGGCCCAAACTCCACCAGCCACTATCCCCTTTGCTGGGGGAAAAAAGCCGTTTAACCGACTAAGTCAAGCTTCCCCAGCAGGGTACGCGGTGCATTTCGTCAGACCCTTCTATTCAAGATGGGCTGCGCGGCTATAGACAGGCGTCTGAATGTTTCAAGCGAAAAAAAAATATATGATAGAAGATATAGTGAGAAAGGAAAGCCGCAGTCGGGGAAGAAGAGAGGCGAGGAACTGCGCGCCAATGAAACAGAAAAAAAGAAGACGGAGAAGACAAGTAAAAAAAAAGAAACAAAGAGAAGCGAAGAGAGAAGAGATAAAGAGAGAGAGAAGAGAGAGAGTGTTGTGGGTTTGTTCGTGTGGTGTGTTGTGGTGGGTTTGGTTGTGTTTGTGTCTGTGTTGTGTGAGACTGTGGTGTGTTGTGAATAATAAACAATACCAGTGCCCGCAGGAGTTGAATTTGGGCCAATCGACGTGGCATATTAACCGGTAAATACGGCTGGTTTTTTGCGGTTGATAAACTTCCATACAATCTAAATTTTTACGCCTTTTTTAAATGCCGATAGACATCCTCAGTACCATAAAAACAAGCAAAATTAAACGGCGACTAAAATAAAACATCTCTCATTACCATTAAACAGGCCAAAAATTTAAACAGGTACAGTAGTAGTAATTGATATTAAATTGGTCGTATGGGGGGCACTTATCGTTAAAAGATTTCCTTTAGATGAACTTTTCGTAGGTCTGGATGAATGTTGTCCACTGATTAAGATTGGAGACCTCTGGCACGTAAAAATGCAACATATAGCGGCCGTCGAGCGACACATGCTGAAGTAAGTCCGAGTGTACAAAATGCCGCTGGGACTGTCATATAGCATAGAGTAGCATCTTGCTTGGAGATGAATCCGCTGCTAAGTGAAGGAAGTTTCCGTCGATGGGCAAGTTAACACGCGGGCTGAGGACGTCTTGTGGAGAACATGGCTTCCAGTAGATTACGGCATTAAATCTATCGTAGGGGTTCTAATTAAGCATATCTGGCGTCAGATGTTCTTAGTTATATCTAGTGCGTATAGCATAATTTTGTCACTGGTTTTAATATGAGGCGGTGAGGCATGCAGTAGGGTAATGGAGTGAAGGAATCTACTGGAGTATTGTTGCCCTCTTTTCATCAGCGAGATGGCTTTGTCTGCAGCTGTTGTTTGGAAAAACCTGGTAGTTCTTCTAACTTATATTATAATATGTAAATATTATTACCTGTGACGTAGCCTAAAAACATTTTGGTGTGCGGTGCAGAAACCTAAGTCGGACCACAGGAGCAAAGTGCATCGATATTATAAGATGACCAGGACACCAGTGTCCATTCTTTCAACTGCAAATCACAAGCTAAATTGATTGAGGCATCCGGCAACCGAACGTAGCCTACCAGTTTGGTGGCGCACAAACCATGCGACACAGGACAAAAAAAATAGGCCTAGCCTAATCAGGATCTAATTAAAGAACAAATTCGGAGTCTAATAATATAAGAAACAAATAAACTGCAGTTCTGTATCACCGTCCACAATGTAATATCAGTCTGACAGCACACGTACATGTACATTTCAGTTATCACGTACGTACATCCGTCGAACAGTCTGAGTACATGAGGGGGGGCCTACGCTCAATCTAATCACCACGCCATCTCAATGAAGCACATACCACTCTCAATCCCACAGTCACAACGCACATCAATCTAACATCACATACGTACACATCTCAACTAAGTCACAATCACACACTCACCTAAAGCTCTACTCACATACCCTCCAACCTACATCAGCAGGCCACGATCTCACCTACATGCAGTCGACATCACTACATCCAATCATCAGCCCATACCAATCCTCACCACAGTCACTCTACCCCCCAACCTACAGTCCATTACTTGCACCATCTCCAACCTACAGTTAAACGCACATATCTATCGACATACATAAGATCACATTCTGCATCTACATCACGCACGCACATCTCAACCTAGCAGCACATACGCACATCTCAGCTCAACCATTACTACGCCACATCTACTCAAGGCAGCACATACCACACTAATCTAATCACATAACGCTGCATATCAATCTACTGTCACATACGTGCATCCCAGTCTACTGTTACATCTCACTCGCAAAGTGACCGACCAATCGGAGCGCCCGCAGCTCTTCCCAAAGTGACGCGTCGTCGACCGACCAATCATAGCACTCGCAGCTCAGGCAGTAAAGCTGATGCAATGTTTTGTGGTTGCATTATTTAAGCTGGCTATCGTGAGTGGATGGTTACTGGTAAGGTTAAGGGTTAGGGTTAGGGCTAGGGTTTAGCTTTATATTTATCAGCTTTAGTGCCTGAGCTGCGAGCGCTCTGATTGGTCGGTCGACGACGCGTGACTTTGGGAGGTATGCTAGACCAAATAATTCTGTCCCAGATAACCTTTTTTATATTTTGGTGAGGGTTATTGGCACGTATAACGCATCCAAAATCTAAAACGTTATCTGGGACAGAATTATTCGGTCTAGGTTCTAGGAGGTATGCAGGCCCTAGCTGCGTGTTTACATCTCAGTCTACAGTAGCATACGTAACACTCAGTTTACAGTCACACATCTCAATCTACTGTCACATACGTAGCCTCGTAGGCGCCTACATCTACATACAGTTAACACGTACAACGGTACATGCATACACATGATTATTTATGATACGGCGTACAAACCCATTCACCGTTCACGCACTTGAACATGAAACCCCGTATCTACTCACTCCACGCAATGAAAAGCTTACATGATCACATTGAATGGCTTTTTGAATACTATACTATAATACTGTTATCGCTATTAATTACACTAATAACGATATTATGAGTAGTTATTTAAGATTTATCTTGCCTGTGTGCCGATTCGCCTGTATTGTCTGCTTAGATTTGCACCAAAATGGCGCCACGCATAGTCGCATACTCTTTTTCTAGTTAATAATTGTTCGTAGAGATGGCAGTACTTACCGATCGCAATGGCGACCTGCCGCAGGTGAACCTGCTGATCTTGATTGTGTACTGCGTCGACCGCGTATACGCGTATTATGACGCAGGTGGTGGGGCATGGTGAAATTAGGCGCTCCCGGCTGCGACCGCGACACAGATGGCGTCGATTACGGTCTGTGTGCAGGCATTCCAGTCCACGATGGTCCGTGGAAAGAATGAGTTCTTGAATTCCTTTGTTGAAGTTCTAATGACTGCGAGTTTGTTGTCGTTTTTGCTCCTTGTGCGCGATAGACCCATCCTGATGTACTGGACTTTGGGGATCGCAGTACTTCTAGAGAGAATTTTGTTGAGAAGGTTGAGTCGCTTCTCTTTACGGCGTAGTTGAAGATTCAGCCAATTAAGTGATTGTAACATTGCAGTTACGCTGTTGGTTCTGCCATAATTGTTGCAGGCGAATCTAGCTGCGCGGCGTTGGATTATTTCAATTTTTTCTATGTCTTTTTTAAATGTGGGTCCCAGACTGTGCAGGCATACTCTAGCTTAAACCGAATTAGAGATTTGTATGCTTGTATGCTGGCTTTCAGCGTTTTGGGCGCGTATTTCAAATTCCTTTTGACAAAGCCAAGGGTGCTGTTGTCTTTCGCACATAAACTATTGATATATTTGTCCCACTTCAGGGTGTTCGAGAGAATTACGCCGAGATACAGAGTTGACTCAACCTCCTGGAGAAATTTTTCATCTATTTCGTAGAAGTACGATAGCGTCTTTTTTCCGTGTTGCACGCAGGATGTAACACTTCTGGGCGTTAAATCGCATCCCCCAGGTCTCGGTTCAGGATTGAAGGATGGACAAGTCTTGCTGCAGCATGTGCTGATCCTTGATGGAGTTGATCACCCTATATAGGAGACAATCGTCGGCGAACAATCGCACTTTGCTGGTTACAGTGGCTGGTAGATCATTGATGTGTAGAAGGAACAGTAAAGGGCCAAAGACAGTTTCCTGTGGAACACCCGAATCCACTGAAACACAGTCGGAGTGTTCCCCTTCCACGACCACTTGTTGTGATCGATGACAGAGAAATTCCTGGATCCATTTGAGTATGTGGTTTCTGATGCCGTAGTGGCTTAGCTTCTTCAGCAATCTCTGATGGAGCACCGTGTCGAATGCCTTGGTGAAGTCCAGAACGGCTACATCGATCGGTGCCTTGTTATCATGTTGTTGTAGGTGGTCATGTGCGGTAGTCAGTAGCTGGGTCTCATTCAATGTTCTCGTCAAAAGCCGTGTTGAACGTTGGTCAGGATGTTGTGGGTTTCCAAGTGTGACAGTATATGACGATAAATTACATGTTCCAGAAGTTTACTGCAGACACATATCAGAGACACTGAACGGTAGTTTTCCCATGCATGCCTGTCTCCTTTCTTGTATACTGGAGTAACGAAAGCCTTTTTCCAGTCGGAGGGTAGTTGACCATCATCACGGGATTGTTGGAAAATCGCACTTAATATTGGTGATATCTCGTGAGCTGTTTCTTTCAGGATGCGGTTGGAGATGGCATCCGGACCACAGGTCTTGTTTGGGTTGATTCTGATGAGAAGCGTTTTCACGCCAGTTTCCTCTATGGTGATATCGCCAATAGATGGTTTCGGTTCACTTTGAATGTCAGGGATGTTACTGGTGTTTTCTTGGGTGAACAAAGACTTGAACTGATCGTTCAGGAGTTGAGCTTTGGTTTTCGAATCTGCATAAAGTTTTTCACTTTGCCGAATAAGGGATATTCCAATATTGTCTGCTTTTTGAGATTTAATGTATCTCCAAAATGTTCTTGAGTTATTCTCTTTGAGACTAAGATTGAGGATTTGGTTCAGATATATCCGATGTGATTGGTTTATTAATTTCCGAACGAGTTTCTTCTGTGTTTTATACCGGAGTGTGTTGTCCCCACTACGGTTTTGATGTATTTTGTGAAAGAGACGGTGCTTTTTCTTGATTGTTCCATTCACCCATGGTAGCTTATTGTTCCCTTTTATCACTTTGTGTGGGATGAAATTCTGGATTATGCTAAGCATACCGTCCTTGAATTTGGTCCAGTTTGCATTGACTGAACGTTGGTGGAACAGGTCGGGCTCGAGAACTGCCTTCTGCTCTGACTTTGTCATGGTGGTCTCCGACCCATGGTGCAGTTTGGACTTTCTTTACAAGTGACGGGTTATTTGTAAAGAAAAGATCAAGATTACTGTTTTCTGTCGTCGGTTCAAACTGTAGTTGTGAGAGTGAGTGCTGGTCTGAAATATCAAGTAATTTCTGGCATACTCCGGGCTTGCGAGCTCTAGTTTCCACAGAGTTTGTATGCCAGTCGATGTCGCCAGTGTTGAAATCACCGCCTAGGTGAATAGTTTTAACCTGGCATCTGGCAGGCAGTTTGTTTAGAGAGGTGTTCAGTTCTTCCAACTGGTCGGCGTTTTTATCTGGTGACCTGTAGAAGCTGCCTATGACAAGGGACTTAGCTCCTTCAAGAGTTACTTTGACCCAAATGACTTTGGCGTCTGAATCGGCTTCTGTAAGCTGTTCGCTCACAAAGCAGGACTTAATTGCGATAAAGACACCGCCTCCGTGGAGTGTTCTGTCTTTTCTGTACACCTTATAATCTGGGGGGAACTTTTCTGCCGTGTGAATTGTGCTGTTGAGTTTTGATTCACAACCCAAGATAGCATCTGGTTTGACGTAATTAACTGCGACAGCAAACTGGGCTTTTTTGCTTTTAATACCCTCGCAATTAACTACCATCGTTCTCCATTTGTTTCCATTTTAACTAAGGGTATCTCTAGAGGGGTGTTCATCATTAGACGTACTATTGTGTCGGTCTCTCGATCTAGGCGTACCAATGGGACTGGAGGGTTGCTCAGATCGTGGCGAACTAGTCAAAATTGGGTTGAAACTAAGATCTGCTGAAGCCAAAGAAATGTTTGCATCGGTAGCAGATCTAAGAACACTGAAGCGGTTATATAGGTCAAGTTCATAGAAATGAAATGTAAATGATGCGACATTTTGGTTGTCGCACGTGGCACAAATCCAAGAAACGCCCGATTTCTCCAAGCTACGTATGTGGGATGTGCAGTAACTTAAGCACGTGTTGTGGTACCAAATATCACAATCATCACAGCAAATCGCACGCTGCGACCAAGTGACTGCGCGCTCGCAGTGCCCGCAAGGGAATATTGAGACGTTCTTGGGTCATGGGTTTAATTCAACGTCGCCTGCTACCAAGAGAAGTGCTACAATTAAAACGGGCAGCTGCTCAGTGTGTTTAGATTTAAACTTTCCTCTGAAAGGGGGTAGGCCTCAAGAGTGTTTCCTTGAAACACAGACTGCTGCGATAGGTATTTGACTGATGATGGAGTTTGTGATAACTCCAGGCTTCAAGGTTGCTGACTCGTAGCTGGAGGACGAGAAGCAGACTTCTAGCTTCCGGCTGGGACAAATAGTTAGAAGTAGGATTGTGAGTTTCAATATATACATAAGGGTTTACCAAGAGTTCAGACAATACTTTAGTTAAACTTAATTCATATGCGGGAACGGTTCTAAATGTAAGCAAACAAGATGGCTGTCCTTGGAGCTGGGATTTCGTATCTCGTAGTTGAAGAACGGTACAGCGCTTATAAAATGTGCGTCCGGTAGGCCTTGACTGTGGTTAAGATTGTTTAGTTATAGGTGTTTCAACTTTGTACTTATGTGCAGATAGACGCCACAACGAAGTAATTACTAAATTAATTTACTGAGTAATACTATACTTAGTAGTAGTAGGTACTAGTACTAGACTTCGTCCCGGCAGCCGCCCCGGTAACACGCAAGAGACGAGATAGTAGGCTGTGTTAGTGATTATAGCGAATATATAACACTCACACTGTGCTGAATTTGGAAGCTGGACTCTGGTCCAAGTGTAAACAAAGAGCAAGTGTAAGTTCCGGCGGGAAAATTCTAAAAATAAAATAAAATGGCTGCCGGTAGTTTTGTAAACTCAGCTATAGTTTTGTAGTACACAGCACTCTACAAGGAACTATTTATTAGCTATAGCAATTATTTTACCAATCGATGAGATACGTAGTTATTTATATTTGTTAGTAGAGAGTTATTTCATGAAACTATTTCAACTAATCCTGATATCACCCAACACACGGAGCTCTTCCAAAAACACGTCATGCCACGACCACTGCCAGATGGAAGACAGCTGAAGTGTTGTTGTCGTTGAAAAGTTGCTTTAGTAACGTTGTCATGCGAAATAAAGCCTAGTGACATAGCGCATCGTCTTCGCCACATTGTAAACCCCCCGGTAAGAGGGAAATGGGCACATTCCTTACGGCGGTTTCGGAGGAGATACGTGAAATTACGCGCGGCCGTTACAGTAATACTATATATATATATATATATATATATATATAATGTGTGTGTGTGTGTGTGGTGTGTGTGTGTGTGTGTGTGTGTGTGTTGTGTGTGTGTGTGTGCGTGCGTGCGTGCGTGCGTGCGTGCGTGCGTGCGTGAGAGAGAGAGAGAGAGAGAGAGAGAGAAAGAGAGAGCGAGAAAGATTTCAGCGAGAGCCGAATCACGATTCTATTCTGCTCGGATCTGTCGGGTTTGTGCACTAATTAAGCATCTGCAGAAGTAGTAGGAAATTAGCAGCTGCCGCCCCCTAATTATCGTCGCCTGCGAGTGATTTTTTGCGCTCGTACTCTTTGATGCGTTGTCCGCGCATCATGCGCAGCGTAGGCGCGCTATGTACGACCAGCTAACGTGCATCCGTCGGCTCGAGACATGCAATGAATCATCCGACATTGTGCGTTCTCCCGGCTGCACAGGTGGACACCACCGCTCCCGCATGTTAAACCCAAGCGGCTATAGGGAATTGCTCGCGAGGTTCCACTCGATCTCTAGTTTCAAGTTTAGGCGCGTTTAAGTCGGCGCGTCGATCAGGGGAGATCGTTAGGGGCAGCGTACGCCTGTATGCCGCGCATTCAGCACGCACGGACGTCGCAGCTGATGTCGTTGTTCATGAGTAGACGGGCATGAGGACAGCGAGTGGCGTGAGAGGAGAAACCGAGTTACGCTTAGCTCTACTCCTGTAGCTTTTCGCTTCCGTTATACAGGGTTGAAAAAACCTCAGTGCTGGGAAACGACATTCAATCTGTGCGGCACGGCAGGCTAAGTTGTGCTGTTTTACCGTGGCAAAATACGGTAGCCGGCAAGATAAACATCTTGACCTTATAGCTGGCTACTCTCAAATCAAACGCAACTTGTCGTAATTTAGCCAGATTGGGACAAACTCCGAACGCAAACGAACCAAAAATGCAAATGCAGTGTTACGTTTTGTTTAAAGGCCGCCGCACACCAGCCGATTTTTACAAACGATGAAGCGATGAAGCGATGAAGCGATGTAGGTGTGCGGCGCACACCTACGATAATTTCTGCAAGGTGAATGTCATGTGACACGGGCACGTTCAGCTATTGGCTGTTCAATATTTATCGCACACGATTTTCCTGAGGTCACGCGCACACCACAAAATCGCGTCCAAATAATCAAACATGTTACAATCTACAGTACAGTCACATGCGTACTTCTCAGTCTACAGTCACATACGTAGTTACACTGCTCTGCTAATACCAATATACGATTTAGATTAAATACTAATTAGTTAAATACAACTTTTCAGGATCCTTGGGAAATCTAAAAAACGATAATCTTGGTGAGGTGTAGCGCTGATTATAACATAAGTACGCTGAACAAGCATCACCACCTTGCTTTGTCGTTTTATTAGCAGCAGCCATGATCGCTGCAAATAGCCGATGCTGCCTATATCAACACCGCCGCAGTGCGGCAGCACTGTTGAGGCAATTACACTATTTCTGGCGAGTGTCATCTCTTATCAATATAAGCTCTTTGTTTTACACTCGTTTTAATGGTAACATGTTGCTGTAAAGAATTGCGTCAGGGATTGTTATTAAGTGCCGTATTTTATTAGTTATGCCTCTTTATTCGCTAAAATTTTCAATTCTAACACACAACTTGATTTTTAAGCAGTTTTTTCCAGTTTTCTCGGTAAATATGAAAATTAAAGAAAAATCCAGACGCACTATTTTGGTCCATATTGTGCTTAACATGTGGCAAAAATTTTTTATCCTCACTCTTTCTGGTAGTTGAGAAATATCCAAAATAGGAGCGCATTAGAATTTTTCTTTAAGTTTCATATTTACCGATAAAAATAAAAATAAAATGCCTAAAATTCAAGTCGCACGTTTGAATTAAAAAATTTTGCGAATAAAGAGACATAACTCATAAAATACGGCACTTAATAACAATCCCTGACGAGTTTTTTTTTACAGCAATATGTTACCATTAAAACGAGTGTAAAATGAAATTATTCCGAGTTGTAATCACAGAGAAATATCCATTTATACAAGTCATGGACTACTAAGTCAGAACGTCAGCGACTACGGAGATGACTACGGTCAGATGACTACGGAGAAATCAGCGTTTTTCTGACGTCAGCCGCGGCTCACTACACATGTACGTACGCGGGCAAGCAAAACGCTCTGACAGTTTACATGTACCGTTATATGGAGAAATGAGCATGTACACAGGTGGCACATAGTGTTAGCCATCGAATAAAGTTGAAAATAAAAAAATCGGTAACAATTTTCCTAAAACCTTGAGAGTATCCTTTTAAGGTAATGGGAAAAATAAACGCGTACACTAGAAGTATGTAATTTGGCAATATATAGGCTTCCTAGAAATTCCATCCACAACTGGTGGGCTACCCCGAAAGACCTTATCCTGCAACAATGACAATTGCAACAGTGCCTCATACACTGTCTGTCATGCTTAGCTAGACTGCGGTGAATCTCACAGGTTGCCTACACACTGTAGCCGTGGCAAGCTTTAGCTTCCATGAGGTCCTCCCGGGAGTCAGATGCCGGTCTAGTCAACCTTACTAGCTCTCACTAAATTAAACGAGCTGAGTACGGCGGCGTCTGCATCAGCCGTGCAAATAATAAACCGACCGTCATCGTCTATATACATTAGCAGGTGCTGAGCAATCACGATGTGACTCGCTAGCGAGCCTAGAAGAAAGCTTCCGCAAACCGTTTTTTTATTGATCCTCTAGCCAGGGATGCGGACACTCACCCAGTTCTGCACGTGGTTGACCCGCAGGGGTGTGTGCGGGAGCACCTATTAGCCCACCAAGTGCTGCTAGATGCTGTTGACATATCGACACTTAATAGACGCCGCAGGATCACAGAGAGAGGTCAGGTAATCGATATGGTAAATGCCTGCAGGTCATGCGTGCGAGGTCCGAGTTAGGAGCAGGTGCAGCTGTGGCTTACGGTGGACGACACACGTTACTAAAAGTACTGACTCGTACGGCTTAAATAATACGCCTGGTACGGACAAACACACAAACACACACCCACACACGCACGACGCACGTACACCCGCTCATATACGCGCGCACACACACGCACACACAATGGCACGCACACGCGGATGAACTTCCGCGGGACACCCAAGCGAGAAGTAGAACCGCATGCTCACTTCAAGCACTTAACTCAATCGTCCTGTTGTTCGTTGGGCAAGATGTTTCAGATGACTCAGTAGTAATGGCGACCTCAATTCATGGAATGCGTTCAATTTACCGGAGCCATCGAACCTAATCCTGCCACACAATAAACACGCAAGCGCCGCTTTTGTATTTGTTAACGTCAAGACGAGTGTTTATGTGGTGTCGTTGACCATTAGCGTGTCTAACAATGTTGCTAAAAAGGCTGCTGCTTCAGCGTCTGTGGCCGCTGTTGTTGCTGCTGCTGCTGATGCTGATGCTACTACTATTATTACTACTACTACTACTGCTACCACTACTACTACTACTACTACTACTATTACTACTACTACTACTACTACTACTACTGCTACTACTACTACTATACTACTACTACTACTACTACTACAACTACTACTACTATTACTACTACTACTACTACTACTACTACTACTGCTACTACTACTACTACTACTACTACCACTACTACTACTACTACTACTGCTGCTGCTGGCTGCTGCTGCTCGGCGGCGGCGCGGCGGCGGTGCGTCTGCTGCTCTGCTACGGCCACTGCTGCTACTGCCGCTGCCCACTCTCCCACTCTCCACATCCTGCTGCCGAGCGACCTCGCGTCTCGTTTACCTTCTGCTTGCGCCGCGACCCAGATCGACGACGTGTCAGCGCAACCACGTGTCCGTAGATGCCACAGATGTCCGCTTTCACCGCAACGATGTCTGTTCACCTTCGGGAGGCGACCTCGTGTCTACGGCCTTCCGTCATCGACTTCTCCGGCGATGCCACAGCGACGACCGATCAGCATTCGTAAAACGGCGAATCGAATTATCTAATCCCTCGGTCTGCGATGGTCGTGTTTCGGTACCGTACGTATAACCATTTCCGGCTGCTAGCCATCGCTGTCCATCTATCGCCATCGACAGATGGATCGCCGTGAGTCTCGACGGAATAGCAAAAAGGAATAATTGATTTTTCGCCATCGATCCTGACATTTGAACGTCGTCGATGCAGCGTGGGCAAATGTGCTTACGTGGCAGCGGATAGCGATTATTTCTCTGTAATTGTGCCTGTAGTGCGATGAATGTTGTTACCATCGTTTGATGTTTAGTGGCAAAGGGTTTCTCAATGCGCCTTGATAACCTGATGGCCGTGATTCAATGACGGTGTGGGAATAGATCTAAGATAGCGAAGATCCTATGGAGAAGTAGTGGGAGAAAGAGAAGAAGAAGTAAGAGGTTGGTGTTGCTGTTGTTTGTGTTGGTGGTGGTGGAGGGTGTGGTGTGGTGTGGCGGCGCGGCGGCGGCGGTGGTGTGGTGGTGGTGGTGTGGGTGTGTGGTGGTGGTGGTGGTGGTGTGTGGTGGTGGTGGTGGTGGTGGAGGTGGTGGTGGTAGTGGCGTGGTGGTGGTGGTAGTGGTGTGGTGGTGGTGGTGGTTTGGTGGTAGTATAGTGGTGTTGGTGGGTGGTGGTGGTGTGGTGGTGGTGGTGGTGGTGGTGGTATGGTGGTGTTGGTGTTGGTGTGATGGTGTTGGTGGCGGTGGCGGTGGTGGCAGTGGTGGCGGTGACGTGGCGGTGACAGTGTTATTCATATCATGAGTTTCATAAAACCAGTGAAGCATATTATTGTTTTTATTATATTACGCTTGATAACAAATAACCACAGCTTCTGCATAACCTTTTGATAATAAAGGCAAGCAACGAGTTCAGTGGGCTGTCTATCTTGTCCTACATCATTAATTTTTCCTGTCTGTCAGACGTGACCGTCTTCAGCTGTAGAGCAATGTACAGGAAAATTAGACAACGATTATCGTTGCAAGCAGCGAGTTTCTGATGTAGCTGCACCACATGGATGCACGCCCATTATCGCACGTTTCCCTTTTAATACACACATTTACATCTCATTTACATGCACGTAAAGATACGACGATGCAGATATAAAGCGGTAACATTAGATATTATCCTAAATACACTAACTCGCGCGGTGAGTGTATGAATTTTTTAACGGCCTGAGTCTGCGTGACGTCCGCCACTGACCGTGACTTCTATCTGTATGTATAGATGCACTGACCGTGACTTCTATCTGTATGTATAGATGCACTGACCGTGACTTCTATCTGTATGTATAGATGCACTGACCGTGACTTCTATCTGTATGTATAGATGCACTGACCGTGACTTCTATCTGTATGCATAGATGCACTGACCGTGGCTTCTATCTGTATGTATAGATGCACTGACCGTGCTCTACTTCTGTATGTATAGTGCACTGACGCGTGACTTCCATCTGTATGTATAGATTCACTGACCGCTGACTTCTATCTGTATGTATAGGATGCACTGACGCGTGACTTCTATCTGTATGTATAGATGCACTGACCGTGACTTCCATCTGTATGCATAGATGCACTGACCGTGGCTTCTATCTGTATG
>NW_014577135.1:228709-231209 GCF_000485595.1 Priapulus caudatus | reverse complement strand
GAGCTTACGGAGGCTCCACCCCCTGGACCCCGGGCAAGGGCTCTGCACCTGCACTCTGCCAGGGGCCCTAGGGCGGGCCCCTGGACCACACCCATGAAGGCCCTAAGGCGCTCGCGGTGTGCGCTCATCGCGCACACTCTTCATATACATGCGATCTTGATGCGATGGAAGTAACAGCGAAATCATCCGCCCACAACAGAGGACCTGTCTACGCCACTGGCTATAAACACTCCACCCTAACGCAGTGTGAAAATAAAATTTGTTAACACGAATTACGTCATTACCGCCAGAGGCAGCATCTGGCGCAAACAATAACGCACAGTGGCGACCTTTAATAGCTCAAAAATGTACTTAACTTACAATGCCTTTTATTACGTGTTAAATTTTCGTGCACACGATATGAATTCATATTGTGTGCACGAAAATTTAACACGTAATAAAAGGCATTGTAAGTTAAGTACATTTTTCAAATGCGGGGTGCAATAATGTAACTAAAACATTTTTTAAACGCGGCGCGCAATATTGAAGGCCCGGAGTCTTTATGAAAAAAACCAGAAGCTTTGTAAAAACCTTCGCTTTAAAATCAAATCGTTTTTCTGGACTCTCTGAAACAACTCGCCGGTTGTTCCCAAGGGAACCGAAGCAACGCGCAGCCCACAGCTGCACTTCGACAACCAGTTTTCCAAGCTGGAATAGCACTCACATCGCTCAAACCTCGGCACGTACACGCGCGCCGACGTCGATATACGTTATTGATTTCAATATTCGTAATTAATTTCAATTTCAATATTCGTAAATGGCGAGAAGAGCGTAGAAGCCGCGGAAACGGAAGAAAATTACTAGAACATAATTCATGCGAGTCGCTCGTGATTTCGTCGCGTCAGCTGCGTGAATTAATTTAGCCGTGTGCTCTGTGAACGCCGCTATATAACGACTACCTCGTACGGCTGCTGCAGCTGCTGCCATTGCGATACCGCAGCAGGTGCTAAACCTCAACGTATAGATAACGTCGATAGAAAAGAGGAACACATATCGTTAAACATACAAATCGGTTTACAAACGACAATGTCGGATACGGCGTAAACGTTTTGTTCGGATATTGCCCTATTCGACGCAAACGATCCCACCGTCCCGCCGATTAGTAATATCAGAAGTAGATAATAGGGAATTCTATTCCCTATTATCTACTCCTGGTAATATACATAGCAGACGCGCTATTTATCCCACAGGCAGGCGTTCTCTGCATGTCGAATGCACCCATAAACCTAGATGTACACGATTCTCGTGTAAGTTGTTTGGCAATGGACTAACTTGTGTATAGAATCGGCGTGCTGGCCTCGCCACCTGGCGTCATAACTTCGCTGTCTAGGCGCGTTGCACCGGACACGCAGCACACTAGTGCCCTGCATCTATGCAACAGCAATTACGTGACAAGCGGTCAGCTGGGATGTTCATACAACGAGGACCGGGTGCGCGTGTGCGTGTGATTACGGTGCTGAGACCCAGGGGGCGCGCGAGGCGCGTCAACGTTTATAATTGCTGGTTATGAGGTGAGAAGGCGTGATGGCGAGCGTCGCTGAATGTACACGTTGAGCACCCGTCACACTGTAGAGCCACACGACACGTAAACACGGTAAAATAAAGTCAAATCCGCTACGTAACCGTCCAGGATCTGACAGACGCTCCAGATGGGCCGTGGTTATAGCGAGAAGTCAATGGGGCAGTTGCCCCACCCAGACCAATACTAATGCTGCAATTACATGGTCAATAGTCAATCAAGGTCAAGTGCCCAAAACACAAGCCGCGTGTGGCGTTGACCACCACCCCTACAGACGAAATAACCTAACAGTCAACAGTCAAATAAGTCAACAGTTCGTGATAAAATTTGCAGAATAGGTCTATGGTTGATGATGTCATTCTTATTTCAACCACTCTCCATCTTACCACAAACTCGGGCCGCTTGTCGCATGTACAGTGCAGCTTCAGAACGGACACGCAGACTTTATCTAGTAACACACAGCCCGCGACTAAACAGACGAGACGGGATCTTCTGTTTAATCAGCAAATATGTCGCTTACAGACACACAGGCACGCGCTCGGCGCGCACACAACAAGCACCGGCTACTACGTCCCGCACCACCCAGCAAATTACCGATGTTAATTTATTTACTTGCGCGACTGTTCTCTCGCCCATCACGCTGACACGTCATCACGCTGACACGTCATCACACGTTGACGTGCTGCTAACATGAGCAGAGCGTAATATAGTTGCTGCTGTCGCTGCTGCAGGCGATGCTGCTGTCACTGCTGCAGGCGATGCTGCTGTCACTGCTGCTATTGCTGCTGCTGTCACTGCTGCTACAGCTGCTGCCGCTGTCGCTGCTGCTATTGCTGCTGCTATTGCTGCTGCTACTGTTGCTGCTGCTACTGCTACTGCTACTGCTACTGCTACTGCTACTGCTACTGCTACTGCTACTGCTACTGCTACTGCTACTGCTAC
>NW_014577135.1:218483-225757 GCF_000485595.1 Priapulus caudatus | reverse complement strand
AACCCATGCTGTCTATATAAGCCAATATATGCTGTCTGTATTGGTCAATATATGTCATCTATATTGGTCAATATATGTTGTCTAACTTGGAAAATTTCTGCTGTCTATCCCAGTGAACTCATGCTGTCTATATAAGCCAATATATGCTGTCTGTATTGGTCAATATATGCCATCTATATTGGTCAATATATGTTGTCTAACTTGAAAAATTTCTGCTGTCTATCCCAGTAAATTTATGCTGTCTATATAAGCCAATATATGCTGTCTATATTGGTTAATATGTGATGTCTATTTTGGTCAATTTACGCGGCCGAGTCCCATTAATATATGCCGTCTGTCCTAGACAATTTACGCGGTATATAACTGTCGATTTACTCTGTCCATCCGGTTAGATTGGACTGCCAATTTAGACCATTTTACGTCGTTTATCCACGTAAATTAGGATGCCCATCAGGGTCAATTCATGCTATCGATCCTAGGCAAGTTATGGGGTTATCAATCTTCTTAAATTAACGTGTATAATGGTTACAAAGGACCCTACTATGTTGAATAGTGATGTACTTCATATGTGTTTTTAACATAAATATGGAGTCTAGTTAGTCCGTGAGAATGCGTAAGTCTACGTTGGAACGCTTATGCATAACGTCGGAAGTGTCCCTGTTGTTTATTCGCATTATTATCTGGAAACAATTAGATCAATATAAAATTACTATTAGATCCATGTGAAATTGGTACACGCACGTTTCCAAGCGTGCTCTGGACAGACGCACATCACTGGCTAGCATACTATAGTATACCCACGATACATGCTATCCTATTTGTTCCGCTTTTCTTTTCTCGTTAACCATTATGATTTAGCACCTGCTTCTGCTTGTACGTTCCATCAGCTGCTGACGTACGCAGCGCCGCCGCGCGCCTACTCGCCATAACTGCATACAGAATAAGATGTGCGTGCCGCATTCATACCCTGCATGTCAGAGGCAATCACTCACGCATGATTAGAATGGTCACACCACGCGAAGCCTTCCATATATAAACGGAAAGCGGTGCCAATTAGCTTCTAATTTCGTTTTGCATTGACGCTGTCCAGTTACGCGCAAGTGTTCATTATACCAGGGGTTAATAATGACAAAATTTGTCATTATTAACCCCTGATTATACGCGGTGTTCCTCAAATGGAATATAGCGAGCGAAAGAGAGTGAGTATACAGGGCGCATCCCTCAGCGCACTCTGTCAATTGATGAGCAGGCAGGCGCTCTATAAAAAAAACCCTCATAACATTAAAAAAATTTAACTCATCGAGTAGGCCACCTTTAGAGCTTACGATGCAAAGTGAAGTGAGTAGTGAGATGTAATCAAATATTTAAACGATAGGAATCGGAGCACAACACCTTGCCGAGCACAACAACGTCGTGCGAGTGTAGCTCCTAATGGAGCATCACCCATACGTCTGTAAAACAGGCGATTCTTAAAGCCGCACAATGCGCATCCAAACGCTAATTTCTCCAGCACTAGACTAGCAAATACTTCGTGTCATGCATAATCACACTACCTTATGACAAAATAAACTCTAGTTCCTCCCATTTCACTGCGCGTTGTCTTATAAAAGGTGTTTGAAAATACCTCCAATGTTGTTCAAATTCTCCGATGTTGTTGACACTTTCGCGTTGCCCTGCCAAGCAACCGCGCAGCGGTGCTGCGGTACAGCGATACGGGTGTAGCAAAGATAAAAACATGTGACGTCACCTCACCAGTTCGAGGCTAAATTGTTTGGCAAACAGTCGGCGTTTGCGCCAGAATGCCAGTTTTCTCACCTTTTTCTTGTGGGATTTAAGCAAACGCGCAGTGAAATGGGAGGAACTAGAGTTTATTTTGTCATAAGGTAGTGTGATTATGCATGACACAAAGTATTTGCTAGTCTAGTACTGGAGAAATTTGCGTTTGGATGCGCATTGTGCGGCTTTAATGGTTATTATCGTTACATCGTTGGAACACGACAGCTGCGTTGTAGAACGCCCGCCGCTGTTCCATGAACACCGCCTGATCTTACTCACGCCGTAGGGTATATGCGACAGTGCAAAACGAACGAGCTCTTCTAGTCTAATACGCGATCATACTGGTAACCTGTCGGGCGCTTCAAGCGCACGAGTGTCTAGCGATGAGTTCGTTTATCGTTATATGAAACTCCCGGGCTCGTTAGCGGGTAATTGATATAGACGGTGGTGACATGGTGACATGACACGCCATCGAGCAGGCTGGGAGTTGTTCTCGTGACGTGATGCCGACGCTGGCGTTGTTCGCACACGACCGCCGGCGTCCTGACGAATCATCGCGTGTTCACATAATCTTATATATATATATATATATGGAGAGAGGGATGAGAGAGAGAGAGGAGAGAGAGAGGAGAGAGAGAATTGATGATATCCTATTATCCAGGATTAGATAGAGAGGATCCCTATTATCTACTTCTATATATATTATATATATATATATATATATATAATATCATTATACAAGCGTTCACGATACTGCTGACGGAGGAGTATTCTGGATGCAGAAGCTGTTGAGGGTTTCGGAAGCTGGAGGATGGAGAAGATTTAGATGGGTGGATAAGCTGGAAGGATGTGGAAGCTAGGAAAGCATTCGGGAGCTGCATGAGGATAATGAGGTTGGGAAAGATGCGGGAGGTGTGGGAGGATGAGGAGGCTCGGGGAAAGATGCGGGAGTGCGCATGTGAGGATGAGGCAGGCTGGAAAAGATGCGGAGCTGTGGGAGGATGAGGAGGCTGGAAAGAGTGCGGGAGCTGTGGGAAGATGAGGCAGGCCTGAACAATAGATGGCGGGAGCTGGAGGATGAGGAGGGCTGGGGAAAGATGCGGGAGCTGGTGGCGAGGATGAGGAGGCTGAGAAAGACTTGGAGCTGTGGGAGGATGAGGAGCTGAGAAAGATGTGGGAGGTGTGCGAGGATGAGGAAGCCTGGCGAAAGATGCGCGGGCTGTGGGAGGATGAGGAAGCTGGAAAGGATTGCGCGGCAGGTGTGGCTCGAGGATGCAGGCAGGCCTGGGAGGATGCGGGAAGTGTGTTCGAGGATGAGGCAGGCCTGGGAAAGATGCCGGCGAGCTGTGGCGAAGGATAGAGGGAGAGCTGGAAAAGATTGCGGGAGCTGTGGAGGGATGAGCGAGGCTGCGGAAAGATGCGGGTGCGAGCTGTGGTACGAGGATGAGAGGCGGAAAGATGCGGGCAGCTGTTGCGAGTCGTATGTAGGCCCAGTGAGGAGCTGAAAAGTGCGGGAGCTGTGGCGAAAGATGGGAGCTGAAAAAGATGCGGGAGCATGACGTGGGAGGATGAGGAGCTGGGAAAGATGCGGGAGCTGTGGAGAGGATGGAGCGAGCTGCGGTAAAGATTCGGGAGCTGTGGCGAGGCATGAGGAGGCTGAGAAGATGCTGGGAGGCATGTGGGAGCGATGAGGAGGCTGGCGAAAGATGCGGAGCTGGGCAGGATGAGGAGGCTGGAAAGATGCGGGAGCTGTGGGAGGATGCAGGAGGCTGGGAAAGATGCGGGGAGCTGCGTTGGGAGGATGAGGGCTGAGAAAGATGTGGGAGGTGTGTGAGCGATTGGAGGCAGGCTTGCGAAAAGATGCGGGAGCTGTCGGGAGGATGGAGGAGTTCTGCGGAAAGATGCGGGGCTTGTGCGAGGATGAGCTGAGGTCTGAGAAAAGATGTGGGAGGAGTGGCATGAGCGGATGAGGAGCCTGAAAAGTATGCGGGAGGTGTGGGAGGTATGAGCGAGGCTGGGAAGGATGCGAGCACTGTGGGGAGATGAGGAGGCTGCGGACAAGAATGTGGGAGCGTGTGGGGATGAGGAGGCTTGCGAAAACGATGCCGGGGTGGGGAGCTGGGGGAGTGGATGAGCGGAGTCTGGGAACGATGCGGGAGGCTGTGGGAAGATGGGAGGCTTGAGAAAGATGGCCGAGGCAAGGTTGTTGCGCAGGATGAGGATGGCTGGAAGGAAGCGAGAGCTGTGGGAAGATGAGGAGGCTTGGAAAGATGTGGGAGCTGTGGGAGGATGAGGAGGCTGGGAAAGATGCGGGAGCTGTGGGAGGATGAGGAGGCTGAGAAAGATGTGGGAGGTGTGGGAGGATGAGGAGGCTGGGAAAGATGCGGGAGCTGTGGGAGGATGAGGAGGCTGGAAAAGATGCGGGAGCTGTGGGAGGATGAGGAGGCTGGGAAAGATGCGGGAGCTGTGGGAGGATGAGGAGGCTGGAAAGGATGCGGGAGGTGTGGGAGGATGAGGAGGCTGGGAAGTATGCGGGAGGTGTGGGAGAATGAGAAAGCTGGGAAGGATGCGGGAGCTGTAGGAGGATGAGAAGGCTGGGAAAGATACGGGAGCTGTGGGGGAAATGGTGAAGCTGCGGAGTGATGGAAAGATTATTGATGGATGTTGATGCTACTCGTTGGGGATAGATAGAATACGGAGTGACGAGGAGAGTCTACAATGGCGGAACATCACGTCAACGCTGGCTTCCCGCTTCGCATGAGGTTTCTGCTCGCTTACATGAATTCTGCTATCGTACATAAATACACGCGCGAGCCATGTTTTGGCAGCCATTGAGCAGCCAATGTTTTCAGCTTCGTTCGTGCTTATTCAGCCCCTTGTCTGCGCTCGCGCTTAACGAGTAACACACTCGACAAATGCGACCGCGAGTTTTTTATGGACGAAGCCAGTCTCAGATTGCAGCGCACGATGTCTTCGCCCTACTTCGATTATCGCGAGAAAACACCGAGCCATCAGAAATCCCTGGGAGTGCGAAAAAAGGTGTGATTATTACTCCGGGCGACTGAGTTGTAATGATATTAATTATAGATGATGGATCCGGCTAGAGATAATAGAGACGTCGTATAACAGCGCGCGATCGTAAACCTTACTTACGTACATGCGTTCGCGCGGTATATCGAGAATCCTCGGCTCTGAGGGCTGAAAGGATATTAGTTATCTCGCTCGTGCATCGACTCCAATTAGCGGCATTAGTCCGCGTGAATAATGGCCTGATATTGTCTCCACGTCTGATATTGCCGCCCCATATAACTCTCTCGCTATAGTAATGTCCTAGGAGAGAGTGAACGTTGGATGTATAATCGGGAGGGAAGAGAGCGCGGCGCGCGGCTGTGTGGCTAAGTGCATGGCCAGCGGCCGGAGGCAATGCGAAGCACGGGGAGAGGAGGTGGCGCGTGTGCAGTTCGAGCTAGTGTTCGCTGTAACGTACACGCTAAGGGACAAATTTCAAATGAATAAGGGATGTGCATGTAGCGAGAAACGCGATTGGCACCACGTGTAAATTCAACAAGGCTTGACCAAGAAACTGGTTCAAGCTGGGAATCGATGTGACCAGGGCTTGATAGCTATGTTCTCTGAATCTGCTCGCCATGATTTCAATATGTGCTTGATCTGTAAACATGCATTACCGATCGTAGAGTAATATTGGCGCACTTTTACATGATGAACAAACAGGATATAAGTTGACTATGTTGAAGCCGTTTTTATTAACACTGGCAAAATAGCATACCGGTGCAATCGAAGCGAACTACCTTAAACCAATGTAGTACGCGTAAGTTGTAGGCTTGCGCTGTGGCGCATGTGCAGCGTGGTAGCGACGACTTGGGCTCCTACTGTTAGGGCGTCGGGAAGTTTCGAAACTCTACAGCCGCGGAAATAAAAAAAACATTTATTCTCTCGCTCAGGCGCGCAACTTCTTTCTTTTCATCCTAAATATGTATTATGTTAAAATATATTTAATTTAAAAATGTATGACTATAAAAGACTCATAAGAAACTATCACTGAAAACTAAATCTAAATATTAGAGAATGGACTCTGGCATGGTAACTAACTTAAAATCGGCATTAGACTTCACACAGCACCACGTGCTTGATGCAGAAATACTCACGGCCTTCGCAGTGGAAAAAACAAAGAACATTAATCACGCCAGGATAATATTAGCTCATCCGATGCCAGCTATCATTTACACTTCAACGCGCCAGTTCCCTATTCGCTTGGCTTACCTGCACTGCATTAGCCATCAATAAAGCGCAAGGTCAAACTTTTTAAGAACTGGGCATTTTCTCCGCCCAAAACACGTCTTCTCTCATGTCCAACTTTTACGTTGAGTCTAGTGCTGAAATTTTTGTGCTGAGATAAAGTTCACTGAAACTACTCACCAACAAACTCAAGGGAAATCAGATCTGTTTACGACACTAACAAGCGTTGTATAGCCATGAGTTCTGTAATTTTAGTGTCCATCACCTGTAAAATCTCAATCAATAAATTTTGTATTATTTCACTTCTTCAAGTACTTTCTTCTCAGCTTAAACATGCATCCTCTTACATTCACAGCATATACCCGCACCCGTGAGCAATCACTACCAATACACTTTCACTACCATAAAGGCCTTGGGCCTGACCACACCTGGTCTTCTTCAGGCTATGGTCTAATGTTGGCCTCTCCACAAGTAGGCGAACCCACCGCGATGTACATTCACAGCGTTAACAGCACACGAAAACCAAAACATACTTTATAAGAAGCCTTGATCTTAGGTGAGCTGACACACTAATACGCCTCATTCATGAATTCCCGACCGTCGCGAAGACGGGTACTTTGCTAGTGCTATTTATAAGTGTTACCGCATTTGGCCGGCGCACGCAAAGTAAGACGAGCGTGGTTACGTTAGGACCGTAAATCGACACGCATTCTGCGCTAACTCTCTCTCATCTCTTTCTCTCTCTCTCTCTCGTCTCTCCTCTTCGTCTTCTCTCTCTCTTTCTCTTACTTATCTTTCTCTTCTCTCTCACTTCTTTCTTTCTTCTTTCTTTCTCTCTCTCTCGCTCGTCATCTGCTCTCATCTACTCCACTCCCCATTCCATCTATGCTGTGTGACGCGGGCGAACGTGCGTGCATACGTACTCGTTCGAGTGGGTGCCGCACGATATAATATATACATACTATATATATATAATTTTTAAACACACTTATTCTATACTTTGACTTTGTTTATATATTATATATAACAAACACTACAAACGCACACACTCATACCACACACAACACACAACATCCACACACACAGCACACCACACTCACACACCACACACCACCACACACACAGACCGATATATATAATATCACACCGACGAAAATCCGAAATAGGTCACATATACAAGATTAACATGCAGGAGCACTAGTATATTATATACGTATAACAGAGCACGCGATAGCAGAGCG
>NW_014577135.1:210983-215983 GCF_000485595.1 Priapulus caudatus | reverse complement strand
ACGGAAAAATGTCGAAATCCTGCAATATTGCCCTCAGGGTCAATATTTATTTTACGCATCTGAACGTTTAATATCACGAGTTATGAAAGGCTGGTCGTATGGAATGCCGTTATGCCCTCGTCCGGTGGCCACCAGCACTGGACGACGAATGAGATCGAGAACAAACATGGACATGAGATGCATGTGGAAGCAACTATGTCCCCCCTACTCGAGTCTCGCTCTCCAGCTTTCACCGCCGTCTCTCTCACTGTTTCTCTCTCTCGCAATCTCACACACACACACACACACACACACACACACACACACACACACACACACACACACTCGTCCGCTCTCTTTCACTCTCTCCTTCGCCCACTCTCTTTCTTTCGCTTCCTCCCACTCTCTGCCTGTCTCTCTCTCCCACTCTCACTCGCCCGCTCTCTTTCTCTCGCTTCCTCCCACTCTCTGCCTGTCTCTCTCCCCCACTCTCACTCGCCCGCTCTCTTTCTCTCGCTTCCTCCCCACTTTCTCGCTCTCTCGCTCTCTCTCTCTCTCTCTCCGAAATTTCCACCTCACAGTATCGGTCGTAGCGCATGCAGCCACTACTTGTCAGCGGGTGGTAACATCTGCGAGCATGCAGCCACGTTGCAAGATCTCCTAGTTCTTTCTAACGAAAACACGGCGCGCGAACACCTCGTAAGTGATCCAGTGCCATCAAATATACCGTCTTTATTTAGCACGTGAAACGCGAACCATTTCGATATCCTGGCCAACGCAACGATTCGAAACGAATTTAAATCTAATATCGAAAGCCTGTGTATTTAGTATTGCGCCGAACCTATATACTCTCTTCTTCGCGAGCTCTGCTCACCTAAAGTCTAATGTCGAAACTATACTCTACACTCTCCTAAAGTTAAATAACTCGCTGAATGCACTCGGCAGCGAGACTTTAATTGTACTCGCGGCAAAGTTGCCAAGCTTATTTCGTCTAAACATTGCTTAGGCAGCCGCAGCTACGACCCGAAGGGAGAGTGAAGTGCTCAGAGGCAATCCAATTTGCAGCCGAGATAGTGTCGCTTAGGGGGTGACCGACGACGCGGCAATCAAGCGCCGGGGCAATCATCATTCTTAATCGGAGCACCAAACATGCCGCTTAATAACGCTCGGTGCGTCATGCTGCACTCGTATTGTCTACACGCTCGCTTAGTAACGACGATTTCGTTTATGATGCAATGTGAGCGAGAATTGTGAGACGGCGTCGATGTTACGGGATGGAAATGAAGATGAGCTGCATATCGGCTAGAATCTAGCAAGGCATATTATAGTGACAGCGTTTAGTAAGCAGCAGTAACTCGTAGTAACAGTAGCAACTTTTAGTAAGCCGTGGTAACTCGTAGTAACAGTAGCAACTTTTAGTAAGCCGTGGTAACTCGTAGTAACAGTAGCAACTTTTAGTAAGCCGTGGTAACTAGTAGCTATACGGAGTAAAGTACAGTGACGCGTAACTAATTAGTATGGACGATTTCTCCTAAACATAATATAGGCTACGTATCAGTTCACGCATGCACGCGCGCGCACGCACGCACGCATGCACACGACGGCACATATATATTTTATATTGTTTCTGGTAGATCATAGTCATTGTAGCGTTAACCGCCCCTCGATCCGTCGCAGATGAATGAGAACAGAACAAGGTGGAATGGCAGGTCCCTTGGTGGCTTGATAGGTTCCTACGCCGTCATGGCGATTGACCGATAGCTCCTGTTTCCCGAACCACGGAGTGCCGCCTACCGTCATCTCTAGATATCTGACGAATGACTGCACGGCCACGCCGTAAGTGACAGGTTGTAGCCACACCCTCCACGTGAACGCACTTGAGAACAGTGACACCGACAACGACAGCCTGACCCTCGGCGCTTCTACTCGAGTGTGTCGCCGACGACGCACAGTCCGGTGATGCAGGTCGTCGAAGAAATATCACGCGCACACGCTTTACCCGTTTACCCGTTCATAAACCCGCATCGCGCACTCTCGCTGTTTGCCAACACACACGCATAAGTATACACGAACGAACCCTCTTCGAGATGATACAACGAATGTTTGCGATGTCCTTATAAACGGGGGGAACTCAAAGAGAGGGCTTCGCGCATTATATGTTGAGTTAATGGTATGGCGTGAGGTGTGGGGATGTTATTTGTATTCTACATTCATTAACTGCGTCACTGTGTTCTTTCCCGCCTCATCACGTGCACCACACACTGACGCCGTCATTGTTTATTTTGCAAGGCCGTAGTAGCCGTTGATAAAGCTGTGACGAAAAAGGAAATTTGATTCCAAGAAAAAAGCAAGCGTGCGGAGAGAAGGATGCATTGCATTCTTGCTGCGTGGTTGGGCCGATAGGCATTTTCCTAATTGCATATCATTGCGAATCTTCAAGCAAATTCATCACAGCTATCTCAAAGTTTTATATTGAACTAAATAATTTTATATACGACAGCCTATCACACTAAGCTTGACAAATGAAACGGGAAGAAAGCTCGAATGATTTTATCTCAAATAAACACGTTGGATAGTTAAGCCGTTTATTGCGGACAGCTTCGCTCGGCAGGCGTGCACTCTATCGACTAGCTTCTCCTGGAGATAATACACGGCAATTTTTTTATACGTAGTTATAACGTAGATAACGTAGTTAGTATGTATACGCACGATGACACAACGCGAATGTTTTTATAATTTTAAAAGTAAAAAATCACAACTTCATGAATTCAAGTGTAATAATTGTATAAAATAGAATTTGTAGCTTTTAGGATTGATAATTTTTCATTCCTGAATATACCCAACATTATCACACGAATTTAATTGAAATCGAAATGTGTCTCAATCATGATTATTAAAATTGAGATTTTGCTCAAGATAAAGGAGATATATGCTTCGTGATAAAAGAATTACAAATTACATTATCCACCAGACAGCCGACGCTGAATTCAATGATTGCATGCGATGCGATTTATATCAATGCTTTTGATATAATCGTCGTGGAATTAAACGTCGGAATGAAATTTCGCCCCAATGGTTTTATCACGCTCTTTCACGTTACAAACTAACGACTGATGTAATGTAGTCAGTGAATTCATTCGACAAATGTCGCGCTCTATTCCTAATGCTCAATCAACAGATCAGGTACTGCACCAAGAACCATTGAAGATTCTGGATCTCATTCGCTCCAATCCCCTCTGTTGAATCTATCCTACGACGTGTACGCATAAATCTGTACAATAACCAACTTTCCTCGTTTTAGAAGTAAAATAAATACGCAGCTAAAACTCGGCCGAACGTTTGTAAATCGGAGCAACGTTCTACCTATGATGTCACCGAATGAACAGGTCGCCAAGCGAGCTACTGCTAATCGAAGCAATCAGATAATTTCACTGCAGTTGCCGTTATGACCTTATAGTCTGGGATAACTATCCAGAAATGTGCTTGTAAAAAGTTATTTTGCCCTTTTTCCTTAAAAATGCCTACTGGACTTTCTTTTCCTGAAATATAAACCAGACTATTATAGAAGCTGCCGCACGCAGCAGCGTTCCGAAAATTAGGAGCTACGGCTCGCACGCGAGGCACGCCTCTTAACTATTATCCGCTGCTCAATTAATCAAGTTAGTTTATTATTATAACAATTGAGATACGCAACCACGCCAGGCAGAACTCCTTCCCGTTTTTGATATACACGTATAAATTCAAAGTCTCTACATACGTGGTTTTAGAGATCGCCACAGATATTCTGTGTTCCGCTGCCGATCTAATCTTAACCGACCATGTAGACATTGCGAAACACCCCCCCCTCTTCGAAATCTACTTTGACACGTATCTAACTAGCATGATGACATTTCGTCGCTCGTACTCTCAGCTGAGTTGACACAGATCGGATTCGTATCAGGCTGCTAACCTTAGTCTTAAGCATGTAATTTGGTCGCGATGCGATACAGCAAGCCTTCTTCCCATTTCTTTTATAGCCGCACGTTTCTCATCGGCCTCCGCGTTTCAATCTGTTTTGCGCTCCCACGGGCATCGTCTCTCGTCTCGGCGGCGGCGTCGCTGCGTACCTATAGCCGATCGGGGGGGGGGAAGTGCGCGCTGCCTGAGGGCTGCCATTAAGGTCTGACAAAATGGCTTCACCGATGGCGGTACATAGAGGAGGATGACTTGTTCTAACTCGTCTAACAGTTGCGACTGTAACCGATTCGGACGCACATGCACGATTCTACCCCTCTCTCTTCCCCCTTCTCTCTCTCGCTCGCCTCTCTTTCCCCTTCTTCTTCTCTCTTCCCCCTCCTCTCTCTCTCTCTCTCTCTCTGTTTCACTTTTGTTCATATGCTTGCTCTCTCTCCCGAGGTATTACTGCTTAGCTTTGCCTATTATCATTCTATCATCGATGCACTAATCGAGCAGGGTTCGCCGAACGGTCACCTTATTACGTTCGAGAAATAGCTACCTATCTGTCCACGTCGTGTGTCCGAACGCAAGCTTGCGCGGCTAACCGTCTGCATTACTGCATGCCAACCAGCTTCATTTAGCTTTGAAGCAAGCTCGCCTATCCGGTGCACTTTCTGCCCATTAATTTTAAGTTATCTAACGATTGCGCACCGTCAGTGGACGTTCCATCTCTCGACGTTGGAAGCCGGACATCCAGGTGGAATTGCACCGGAACTTGAATCGTGCGCCGATCTGCGCGGTGTTTTGTGCGTAAGCGTGCATGAGTTACCATTTACGGTGCTGCTCGTTGCTGCTCTTGAATTCTACTAACGTGCGTATCGGTTGTACTTCATGTGGACAATCTTTTTCTCACTTTCCATTTTCTCTCTTAGTTTCTTTCTCTCATCCGCCGCTCTCTCTCTCTCTCTCTCTCTCTCTCTCTCGCATATACTCTTTCGATCTCACGCTGAATTGCACTTTCTTTCTTTCTTTACAACTCTTTCTCTCTCTCTCTCTCTCTCTCTCTCTCTCTCTCTCTCTCTCTC
>NW_014577135.1:191998-210958 GCF_000485595.1 Priapulus caudatus | reverse complement strand
CTCTCTCTCTCTCTCTCTCTCTCTCTCTCTCTCTCTCTCTCTCTCTCTCTCTTTCTCTTTCTCACTTTCCCGCTTTCTCTTTTTTTGTCTCACTCTCTCCCTCTCTTCCTCTCTTTCGCCGTTATCCTGACGTGCTTGGGTGAATGTTGCAGCTGTGTTCTACCACCGAACCCTGGCACCAACTCGCTCGCGCATGAACGTACACATGGCTGTGCAGTAACCTATAGATGCATGCTTACCCCATAAACGATCGCTATCCATGCTGCCATCAGGCGGTGCAAGACCTTTATCAAGTGAGCAGTTTTCGCGTAAAACGATTGTTTTCGTTATTGCGATGTCTCAAAGTTCTTCCATATCGGCGATGCGAAACAAATGCAATGTTTGCGTACCACTTTGACACACGCGCAACATTTTCATATTGCATGGTATTATGTATATATGTATATTCCGAAGCCTACACTTCCCTTTTTTTTCCTGTGTCATGTTATCATATAAAACGCGCTTATGCCAAAAACGTTTTTCAATTTTATATATTGCTTTATCCAGTACGGCTGTTTGAGCACTCTGGCGCCCATGTTTAAAGAGTATTAGCTTCCATTTCTGCGTCCGCATAAGATAATTAAAATCTGTCTCCCATATACTGTCGCTTTGTCACGAGAAAATGGATATTTCGACCTACTTAATATTTTATTAAGCTTCATGATAACGCTTCGATGGGGAGGTGTCAACCATAATCGCCGTGTAATATTACTCTGTTTGGGTCCAGAAATTGTAATCGTATAACTTTTCCCAAGATAAAAGCGTCTAAAAACTTACCATACCACGCTTGGCTAATCGTTAGTTTGTAATTGGCTAAAACTGTGGGCACGGCTATAGAAAATAATCATACGAAAAGATATATAATAACCAGGGAAATTCTATATGCTGTTTACATTAAAAAATTGAAACTGCGGTTGCCTGCCGGCGTTTCTATCTCGATTCAACTAGAAATTAGTTATAGAATGTCACCAGCAGCTCATATGTACAGAACCTCACATGCAGGAACACGGGAACGGGGTTTTCCTACGACAACACGATATTCATGCAACTAGAACCACTCCTGTCACAACTATGATTATTACTATGACTACGACTACGACTACGACTACGACTACGACTACGACTACGACTACGACTACGACTACGACTACGACTACGACTACGACTACAACCACGACTACGACCACGACTACGACTACGACTACGCCTACGACTATGACTATTATTATGACTACGACTGTGACTGTGACTGTGACTGTGAACGTGACTGTGACTGACTGTGGCTGTAACTGTGACGGTGACTGTGACGGTGACTGCGACCGTGACTGTGACTGTAAATCACCGAAAGTAAGAAATAAAAGAAACCAACTTTTAAATTATATTTCGTCTAGTTGTTTGCAAAACAATTTTCTCACAGCTTAAGTCGATGATTGAAAGACTACAATATATATTGCTGCAACCTTTAGCGAGAATTTGCCATTTGTTTGTATAGCACCGCGTACAAATAGAATGCTGGCAGACGGCTATGGCAACAGTAATCATAATAATGAAATAAACCCTCCTTATGTCAACATAATATTCCCGTTCGTTAGAATAATCGTGTAAATCACTGATATAATGAACAGAGAAAGTTCTAAGAAACAGATTAAACAGTCGTTCGAGACAACGGCAGCGGTGATATTGGTGCTGGCTAAACGGCGGCAGCACCCGCGTCTCATCTGCCGGAGAGTGGCAAAAGTTTCTGTAAGCGAGCTTGGGCCGCCATCGCAATCTCACGCACTATCACATTGCGGAAGTCATGTATCGTAGTCACGCCGATGCAAATGCGCAATGCAAAATTGCGTGTTGCGTGGCGTCGGCACAGTTGCTTTACTAATATCACGTGTTTTTACTGGAGCGCAGTTTTTCAATTTAAAATGCGTAGCTAGTAAACCCGAATATCCCAACTGTGTGTCGAAGGGAGTTAAGGATTTAAAAATTTGTGAGTGAATTTTGGAGTGATATTTCGAACTATAGCAATTCGACAATTCTCAACTTTAGAAGTAGTATTGGATATAACTGTGAAATATTTTTGTAGTTAACACTAAAATTGTGCACTCCCCGCTTCCCGGTTATTCTAAACATCAAGAATAGAGTTTCCATTATTAGACAATCGTTAACAGAGGGCTCTCACTGATTATTTTCCCAACAAGAGGACAGCTACACGGTACCCTTATTTTATCACTGCTTAACTACCTATATCTGGGACATGTCTGGACTTTTTATTCCAGCATGACTAAGGCTGCTCGTGAAGATGCAAGAATTTTACACGAACTCTCATAAAAGAAGTACAATCCTCAAACCGCAAACATGTTATCGGTTTTGCATACACGGTAACCGTGTGTACTGGAGTATGTGCAATTCCACGGGAAAATTTATAGCTATTCCATTAGTCGCACAACAATTGCGTCGTCGAAAATGCGATGACGATATGCAAGGTGACATTGTGCAATTTCGTCGACACGATTGTGCGTTGTGACTTTAGCAAAGTATTAGTGCGTCGTTGTATAGCCGATGCACGTTCCAATATTTTACGTGTACTTAAATAACAAAGTCGACACTGCAATTTTGTAGCACTGAGCAACAAATATATAATAATTATATCGTGCGTGCGCGTACGTCGACTACCCGGAACTCGTGGCAAGTTATAGTGATTGTTATTCCAGAACCTACGAGGGCTGGGGGAGCAATATTAAATCATACACGGATGTCAAAATTCAGATGAATACGTAGCGGTGTTTTCTGTATAAACACGCATCGTGAGGTTATGTCACTACTGTTTTATCGTCTGAGAGACTGCCTGTGACACACAGTACAGAGACGGTACACATACATGTGTATTTACTACGGTATGACTGATGGTAGGTCGAAGTACCACATACACGTCGCTGGCTTTTCGCGTGTAGTTTAATATAAGAGCTTCATGGGAACACTGATCGTTATACACGTGTATACACAACTCTGGCTACCATCAAATGTCTGGGCGATATCGAATTGACATCGATTTCCATTTGGTGATTTTAGTTGGTTACTACTCTCCGAACAGGAAAGGGCCGGTCCAACACTAGGCGATTTAATCGGGCGACTTTATGTACGCTCTTGATATTATATGATACCTAATAGTAATAGCAAGACTAATGTTCACAAGTCTATGTACCACGAAGTGGTATGTGTATAGGTATGTACTTACAAACTGTTTATGTAACATTCTGAAAAAAAGTTTTAAACAAAAAATTCGAGTTGTACTCGGTCGTCCGATTTTCTACTCGATTAATCAACTCGGCAGCCCAAACGAGTAATGATCGACGAACTCTCTCATCGGAACACCACTAGTACAAATAAAACGGGATCGTGACGACTTGTAGCGAAGCGACTTTTTTTACTAGTGCTTAATTTAGGCTTACAGTACGCGTGTATTGTTTATCAATTTTCCCCGGTCAATTACCGGTGACGCCGAGCTTCGCCGCCATCGAAACCTTTACGGACTCCTTCTTCGTTCTGTCCCTGTACTCAGACAGGGACATATCGTACAAGAAGGGCTTTGCCTCCCACAAAGTGATCAACTCTGCCACTTTGTCGTAGGACCACGTTAGCTCCATGGAATCTGCCATTTTGTCTAATTACGTCAGTATCATTGAACAACTCTGATTGGCTGATGAATTGTATAATCGGGCGACTTTATCGCCGACTTTATCGCCGGACACACTATAGGCGATTTTATCGGGCAACTGAAATAATCGCTCGATAATATCAAAACGTTTTGATCGATGCGATTAAATCGGGCGACTAAATCGGGCGACTAAATCGGCGGCGACTGACTGGACGCGTACACTAGGCGATTTTCACTGCGATTTAGTCGCCCGACTGAGTCGTCCGATAAAATCGTCTAGTGTGTCCGGCCCTGAAGGGGGACGATTAAAAGAAAAAAACGAAGAAGAACATCAACATAAAACAAAGGAACAAGAACAAAAACTAAAACAAACTAGAAAAGGAGAAAAGGAAAAAAAAGAAGAAAATAGAAAAGGAGAGACAATGGCAGCGAATGCAGTATATTTTTACGTCAAATTCAGGATCACCGTGTCACGTGCATATAACGCTGGCGGTATTCGCAACGTATTTTAGCAGCAGGCGACCGCGGTGAATAATGATAAGCTCACTCACTACGGGATACAGTCGGCGCATTCGCCAGATGATGACCTGTAGAAAGACACTAGAGACCATCTATCACATCACGTCGCTATATATTTTGCGATAGAAAGTATCGGTAGTGATCTGTAGACGCCCCCTGCTCTTATATCTAATGTGCTGCCATCTATATCCATTTGTACCCGCACATATATCTGCGATGCATTTCCAAAGAGAGATTGCATCATCCATACATCTTTGACGACGGTTCGCCCAAATGCTGACGAGTTTATCGTCAGTAGTATTCTAACTTCATTTCTCCTAACAGCGAGCCCCAGGCAGAGCTCATCGATAAATCGAGGAACTGAGGTTGTAATTACTCTCGCCGATGAACGCAACTCGTTGCTCTACTCCCAGACCGCACTAATTGATTTCCTACGCGGGGTATGTGTCCCGATTGTCCTTCTTCGACTAAGAAAGGATAAGGTTTTGTTCGTATAAGGAACAGCTCTTGCTACTGAATATCCGTCTGAACTAACGCCGATTTAGCACCTTTGACGAAACGAACGACAACCATTTTTTCACGCGTTCTGTGATGGAGATGCTGTCTGAGTGCTTCATACTGATATATTGATGAGATGTCATAATCTAGGCGATCGGAGATTAAATCTTGGGCAAGAAAGAAATATCAACAAGTTATTCTTCAAGGGGTTCTGTACGCCGAAGCCGCGCTCATGTGCAAATGCCTCGGCTGCTAGTAAAATTCTGTAGGCGCCATATCGCCGGACATATTTCATGAATAATCCTTTGAGCGCTTCGGAGTTCTCTGTGGCGGATATGCCGACGAGGACGTCGCATTCGATTTATGCTCATGTAAAAGCATCAGAGAACATTCAAGACTTGGCATCGGATCAACCCACCGCATATGAAATCTAACGCGCATAAGCAGGCGTGGCGTGCGCGTAACCTCAGCGATCCGATCGCGTTACTATTTTGATTTTTGGCGTCCCGTTGATCAGTTTCACGCATCGGCACCACGCGCGTGAAATCACGATATCAAACACGACGGCGATCACGTCAACTGCGAGATCTAAACAGCAAAGGACGGGGTGAACGCGGTAACATAATCACGGTCAGGTACGAAGAGTGAATGTCTAAAGAGATGCAAATTTAAAAACAATCACAGGCGGAAGAAACGAAAGTTAGACGCGACTGTCTGGTGTAGGTGATTCAGCAAGCAGTCGAGTATGCTCGCGCCAGATTAGTTGACGGTGACAGAACGTCGTTGAGAATACTGTATTTAACGTTCAATCGAGGAATTATTGCGTCTGTTCAGTTTGACGAGGCATTTGATATACTGTTCTTGCGCCGACATACGCAGGCACGCACGCACACACACGCACGCGCTATCGTGTGGCGATGACGCCACGAGCAAGCGGCGTGATCTATCTGCAGTATCGAAAATAACAGATATTCTTTACCCGCGTTAAGGTTCTGAATAGGCCGTTAAGTGTCCAACGCATGTTTGTTTGAAACAAGACTTGTTTCCATCGAGATAAGTCGCGGAGGAAGTACGTCGCTATAGAGAGTTAATCAGTCTCGTGAAGCGCAAGTCAAAGACATTTAGCTAAAGTCAAATATATTGCCGCACAGGGTAAGACGATGACTGAAATATGTCTAGACTCTGCCATCTGGCTAACTATAGGGAGGAAGTCTCATGCGAGTTGTACTTACGCAAGATAAATTTTTCGAAGTTCGATGTCATGTATTATTTCAACATTGTAAAAGCTTTTGCGCAGATAGGACGAATGGCACGCAATGCAATTTCTGTTCGGGTATATCATTCATTATTCGGCTTGAACTACCCGTAAGTTGAATTGCGATATATCCGACGCTAAATCTTTCCGCAATGAAAACGTTGTTTAAAATGTAGCCAATGCTCTACGCCTAGCATGTTTCTCTCGTACAGAGCACCATGTTATATATCACGCTCACGCCATTTTCTTCCGGCCAAATTCGCTTCAATCCACGTATGTATAATAAGCACGTATCACTGAGAGAACGCCGCCTGCAGTAACTGTCCTACCCAGCCTCGTGCATCCTATTAAATTCTATACACAGTAATTTTACCTTAATCGACGCATAGCATCTGCGCGACGGGACGGCGACGATGATGACGATTCACCGTCGCGGCCATTAGCCGGTTTTCTTGTAGCACTGCAGATTTGTCTATGATTGCGTCTCGCAATCACACCCTGTCTCGCCTCCCAGGGAGAGTCTAGATTTCATCTAATATACCACTACGCTAATGTGCCAGCCAGCGTGGCATGAACTCACAGCACGCGCAATTATAATTTAATCTGAAAACATGCCACTCTTTTGTACCGAAGGCAAATAGTTTAGGGTTACGTTTATCATTTACTAACAAATTATTTTCGAGCGGCAGTTGGCGATTTGTTAAAAAAAATCGATGAGTAGTCTCCTTGTTAATTGCGCAGATGTTTCAGCTAAATCTGCAAGAGTGCACGCGCTGTTGTCCCGACAAGATAAACGCTGGCATGAAGATGAGCGTTCCACGGATTCTATCAACGAACAAGATTCCCGCTTCGATATGCGACTATCTCCGAAAGCTAAAACTGTTCCTCGTTGAGTAGAAAATGGGTGGCATCCCGCAATGTGCAATATTTTTCACGAGGGCAAGATCACGTCTGGCTAGAGGTTTCTAGCGCAGATCTCAGCGAGATTTAATCAGACGATAAAAAACTGCGCAGAGAGAATTGAAATATAATCCTATCGCTGTATCCACGTCATTTCCAATTGAAGTCATCGGGGTAGCTCGCTGAATAAAAAAATGCATATACCGATGTTTAAAAATATATACGATGTATAAAACCGTGATTTGCATGTTATTGCACACTGTTCAATGTGCGATAGTTGATTACGGAACACGAAATTGAAATGTATATCATTGTCGGTCGTCTTACTGTCGTCAATCCATCTGTTCACGTAACCATCGACCCCTCTATCGATCTAGCCATCCATCCGTCTGTCGGTCAGTCATTATACCAATCCATCCATTATTCTATCTGTCTTTCCTTCTGTCCGTCCGTCCGTACAGACGGACTGACAGATTGTCCATCCATCCATCCATCCATCCATCTATCCATCCATCAATAAATGCATCCATTTATCCATCCATCTATCCATCCATCCATCCATCCATCCATCTATCCATCCATCAATAAATGCATCCATTTATCCATCCATCTATCCATCCATCCATCCATCCATCCATCTATCCATCCATCAATAAATGCATCCATTTATCCATCCATCTATCCATCCATCCATCCATCCATCCATCTATCCATCGCATCCATTACCATGCATCATCCCATGCTATCCATCCATCCATCATCCATCCATCCATACCATCTATCCATTCCATCCATCCATCCATCCATGCCATGCGTCCATCATCATCCATCCATCCATCCATCCATCCATCCATCCATCCAATTCCATCCATCCATCCATCCATCCATTCATCTATTCATCCATCCATCCATCCATCCTATCCATTCATCCATCCATCCATTTCATCCATCTATCCATCCATCCATCTATCTATCCATCAATCCATCCATCCATCCATCCATTCATTCATCCATCCATCCATCCATCCATCATCCATCCATCCATCCATCCATCCATCCATCCATTTCATCCATCCTCCATCCCATTTAATCCATCCATCCATCCATCCATCCATCATCCATCCATCCAGTTCCATCATCCATCCATTCTCATCCATCCATCATCCATCCATCCATCCATCCATCATACCTCATCCATCCATCCATCCATCCATCCTCCATATCCATCCACATCCATCATCCATCCATCCATCCATCCATCGCATCCATCCATCCATCCATCCATCCATCCATCCATCCATCCATCACATCCATCCATCCATCCATCCATCCATCCATCCATCCATTCCATCCATCCATTCATCTATCCATCCATCCATCATCCATCCATTTCATCCATCCATCCATCATCCATCCATTCATCCATCCATCCATCCATCAATCCATCCATCCATTCATCCATCCATCCATCCATCCATCCATCCATCATCCATCCATCCTCCATCTCCATCCATCCATCCATCCATCCATCCATCCATCCAATCCATCCATCCATACCATCCATCCATCCATCCATGCAATACATCGAAAAAAAAAAACATTCATCCATCCATCCATACATACATACATACATAACTGCATGCTCTGCCAGTACGCAGTTACAGTCTTTTTCATGCATATGCTCGCGTCTTCTAGCACGCCGCCGACAAATTTGTGCTGCACTTAACCAGGTAATTGCGTGAAGGTAATGTGATGTAGTTTTCATGTGCACAATTAACGCCATCGTGCCTGCCAAACTGCGCGTACTATTGCTCATCTATATATAACTGCCACGCCGAGCGGCCGCAAAACGTCAATATCGTCAGCAAAATAAACGTCATCTAGCTCTCGAGCTGTTCGATTGCTAAGGAGGAGCAATTCGCTCTGCTCCTGCATCTATACCACTATCCGACGTTACAAGAGCTGCTCGTAAATTGAAAAGTGATGTGCGCCTCTTCGTCATGTAATTTCTGCACATAAATGAAAATATAATCGTATGTATGCAGAGAAAGCCCATCGACGCGCATGTCTCTATTTCACATTAATCGAAATTTTGTCTGTTCAAGCAATAACCCACGAAACGTCTGACATTTTGTCAATGTAGCGCCATGTGACGCTCACGAACCGATTAGAGTCGGTAGAAGAGTGATGAATAAGTACACACTAAGTGCAGTGCTATGCGACATACGAGGCGCCCTCATATAGCTCTGTGTCGCTATGTCGAATAGAGGCATACGCTATATAGTATACCCTGAATTTCAATGCGGCGTCTTACGTGACAAATTCGTCTCGAGACGTAATGGGAGGCGGTTACTTAACTGCGTGTGAGACTCGCTCTCAGAGTCGCCTCCTCCGCCGCGCTCATGCCACGCCACCCGCCCGCGCGCGCTTACCCGCGTTCATCGTCTGCTAGCGCCGGCACGCGTGCGCACGTGATCGTGAACCCGTTCGCTTGTTTTGCAAGCAAATGAAAAGCACGTGATTGCAGATAGTGTTGTTGTGAGACACTCCCAGCGCACGGCGGTAGCGAGCGTATCTGCTGCTACTACATACAAGGGTGGTGCTCCCCAACCTATAGTATTCCCGGGTTACCATGTATTCCAGATTGAGGGCATGCATATAGGTGGCATACAACAGTAGCTTTCCGCCAATTCTTCACCGTTGCACTACTTCCTCTCTGGAAAAGGCCTCCTTTTGAATTTTTTGGCGGTAAAATTCGGCACCAGAGTGCAGTAATTTGCATTATGCACGCAAGGTAGATGCCTCGTGGACGTCTAGAAAGCATGAGAAGTGAGATTGGTCTTGTCGTGTAATTGTGCTATCGCGTCAAGTGACGTAGCCATGGTGACCGGTCCTCCATTTTTCTGTTTGAAACGGGACCCGACTGCATGCTGAAAAATCTCGAAAACAATCTGGCAAAAGTTTCCAGTGAAAGTTGGAATTTGAATCTGTAGTCATTAAGCATAAATGAAGTGTATGTCGCGTATGCGCCAAAACTCTCTAAGTCTTTTTAAGGTGTTGAACAACAGTAGAGGGCGTCCATAGGCGGCAGGCCTGAATAAGCATCGAACAGAAATTAATTAAAAATACTCACACTGTTACTGCGCTACTGTTACTGCGCTTACACAACATACACTTTATTTATGTTAAATAACTAGATATTCGTGCTCTATGCTCCGCTCGAAACTTTTGCCAGCTCTATGATGCGAATTTCTACAGAGTAGTCGGATCCCGTTTCATACACAAAAATGGCCGACCGGCGACCATGGCTACGCCACTAGCTGGAATGGCATAATTACACAACAAGACCAATTTTACTTCTAATGCTTTCTAGACGTCCACGAGGCATCTAACTTGCGTGCATAATGCAAATTATTGCACTCTAGTGCCGAATTCCTGGGGGAAAAAATGCTAAAAAAGGCATTTTCTAAGGACGATATAGTGCAACGGTGAACAATTGCGGAAGCTTACTGTTGTATGCCTCCTTAATAAATTTCTGTTCGATGCTTATTCAAGCCTGCTGTCTATGGACGCCCTCTACTGTTGTACACCACCTTTACGGCCGATACCTGACCTACTCAAAATTTGCCTGCGCCAACGAAAATGTCATGTTTCAATGTTCACTGTCGGTTTATTGACACGATTTAAAGACAGAAAGGCGAAGAAAGAGACAAGAAGGGTTGAAAGCATCAAATCAGCTAACAAATCCATTGAATGATGCCAAAACCCACACTGGGAACGACAAGGCGAGTAGTACCCGCCGTTGTCGAGGACGATAGAATGCAGCCCGACTGTCCGTACAATCGCTGTCTAGGTGCGTGCGTGCGTGTGTGCGTGCGTGCTTGCGTGCGTGCGTGCGTGCGTGCGTGCGTGCCGTAGTCACCGGTGAGCGCACAGCGTCGATTCATTCGTCGCTGCGGCCCGCTATTTCATTTACGATGCGTCGCTATCACCCGATCGCACACGATGGTTTGAGCCACGATATTTCACGGCAGCGAGTTGTATTCATTCGGGAGGATTTATTTCTAAACCACGTGGCGATTTGCTTAGCGAGGGCGGCCGGGCCCTGTCAACTTGCGTGATTTATGTTCCGCGATAGCGAAGAAAGATGCGATTCCGTTTAAAAGAATCGCGAAGGGTGTTCGTTTCGACACTGCGACAATGGATTACATAATCCGTGCGCGATTCATCCTCGACAAACACTAAATGCCCGCCTCGTTTCTAAACGTCACCGAGCTGAATTCGGCTCGTTTCGAAATGTTGCGAAGCTCGTCAATCGAGACAGGCGATTTTTTTTGCGTGCGCGCGCGTTCTTTTTTTCTAGTCTGAACCGATATTTTAGTGAAGCGCGACTCGCGAGTGCTCATTTAGAAATCTCGATCCTGCGCGACACGCTCCACTCAGCAAGATTAACAAGCGTAACCAAACCTAAGCCGTAATAACGCCCGACGCTAAGGTTTGTTTATATCTCGCCGGACAGCGCGTCAGTCAGTTTAGAGTCCCCTCCGCGATGATTGCAGCGCTCGCACGCGCACCCTCGCCGACACTTCGCGCCGTACTTGTATGTATTGACGTGAAACATATATATTCCGTGTGGGAGGGTACATGATTTCATACGATTGCAATCATAACTCGAACTGGTCTCGTCGCTTTGTAAGGCTGCACATATGGGACCGGACATTCACTCGCAAGGATAGACGGCGTGTCACGTTCACATCCAGACCGCGCGAGCAAAGCTGGAGACTTCGCGAAATTCCCGGGCAAGTTAAATACAGGTTAGCCGAGTCGATAAAATCTATAGGTAGTTTCTATGGACATTGTGACGGGGTCTGCTGAACAGGAACGTTTGTGCGTCAGCACACGTATAGGTTCCGAGGAAATAGTTAAGCGAGATTCACCCGAGATGCAATGCAAGCGCAGATGGTATATACAAGCGTCCACTACCCACGGCTATAGTCAGCTAAAATGCTTTATGTTGGTCAGTCTGTGTCGGTATTTCTACACAATTTAATTTCAGGCACTATCTCTCCGGCTGTGTTTTAATCTCGATGTCAAACCTCATCGTTAATGTTCGAATTTATTCATTGTGTTCACTTGTGAGTGAGTGTCCTTCAGTGAGTGTTGAGAAGTGTTGAGTTACCTTCATATAACGGAAATAATGAATAAAGAAGGGTGAGTATGCAGACAACGTACATTGTTCTCTCGAAACTTTCTTGATTAATACATACGCGTATATTAATTATAGTACTATCAAAATTTAATTATTAGAGCAGACGTACACTTGATAAATAAGCAACGGGCTGAACGGACGGATGGTGAACAAACGGGTGTAGTTAACTACAATATGATAATAATTATTATTTAGATATAAATTAATTAAATATCGATTTATAATTTATTTGTATATCAATTATAATTATATATAAATCAATAGCCGGATAATAGCAAGTGGAATTAGTGTTAGAAATCGCGATTACGGGTGTATGATAGACTTTAGCAGGACAAACTCATATACGCACGCATACACAGACATGCACGCATGAACTCACGCAGACACACGCGAGGATTTCGGTATGAATTGCGCCAACAGTATATAATGCGTAGGCGCTATATCAAGCGTGCGTGATCTCTCACTCTCTCACACAATATCCGTTGTTGTGCATAAGCGCGCGCGCGATAAGTGAGCATCTGATCGCATGTCACATACGATGAGCCATCACCTCTGAACGACGGGCGATAAACGCGTGATGACGCCACGCGGACATTACCTATAATTCATTTCCGCCGGGGGATTTTCCTCCAGCATTCGAATAAAAGCTTACTTCAATCGAGTCGGTAGACAGCTCCCGGCGAAAGGGTTGCAGAGTCCCTCAGCCAGGACTTCTCTGCATCGGCGTTTGATAAAAGCAATCGGACCCATCTAAATTATAAGCGCTAATGGCCTCTCGTCTCTCAGCCTCTGATACTAAAGGATGTGGAGGCTAGCGGCTATCTGGGATTTGATAGCTGATCGCGGATAACTAAGTTGCTGAATAAGGATTTCAGATAACAGGCTCAGGCGATATAAACTGTCGGAATTCTTGAAATGACTCGATAGGAAACTTCAACTCTTTGACTCATTTCGCGGATTTTTTTTAGAGCGAGTTAATTCTACTCGACTATTTCTCGTTTCGACGGCTGTATCACGTGTCATGCGCCCCTAAGCGGCAACTGTAATACCATCATGTGCACGTGGGCACGTCCAGCGCGGTTAATCGGGATTGAAGCAAAGAACCTGTTAAATAAAACATCAATAAATACGGGCAGCCGAACCCTCTAGCCCTGATCATGATTCATTGCACGTTGTTGGTCGCGCACGTTGACCAACAGACTCGTGCAATCAGGCAATATGAAATAGAGCCCAGGGTTAGCTCAAACAAAGATGGTACATAGTAGATCAGAGTGTCATCTCATGGCACTCAAATATAGCGAGTAAGAAATAATAGCTCGTGTACATCGCGCGTCGCAGGGCATTTTTCTTAATCCCGGGTAGCGTTTAATAAACGCAACCGTAAACTTCCCGGCAAAGCCGTACAACGTGGGTACCTAATAATGATAATAATGATAATAATTATAATAATGATAGTAGTAATAATAGGCCTAATAATAATTATTATTATTAATAGGTAATCTACGTATCGGTACCTCAGTGGCATGAAGAATTTCTGGCAGGTGCGCGCGCTTGTTATTCAAGCCCCATATATGTCATTGTCATTCCCTGCCCGTATATGGGTTCTGCGCAATATCCGAGTCTCACCTATAAAATTCGGATAAGCATATCTCGTCTGCGCTCAGATAGAGCCGCGGGAAAAGTCGTCGGTGTGTTTGTTGTCGGTTGGCTGCGAATTCCTTAATGAAATGCTTTGGCATAACCGTAGATGGCCGCCGATCCTCGGTCAGCCGTCTCTGTGCGGACGGTCGGCAAACACACCGCGTGCGATGCTATACTGTTATGATAGTAATTTACCTGGCTGCCTTTTGTCTCACGCTTGCCCGTCGGCGGCTGTTCCTACTGAGAAAACACACCAACCCGCCGCGCAACATGCGTGATTAAAATGCATTAACGCACACGCGACAGACAATGTACAAGGTTACGGGCCAGCGCGTGCATCAGGAAAGTCTCGCATACTCGTCACGCTAGATTTGCCACGAGAGTGACGGATGCCGATGCGCTCGCTATGACGCTCTCCCCCTCCAGGTTGCAGGCTCAGCAGGCTGCAAAGCTTTAGCCAGAGTGCACTCGTCGATGACGTAATTATCTCTGTAATTGTAGATGAGCGTTCGGTTATTAATTAATGCTTTAATGAGCGTCTTCCTCTTCTCATAGCGGCTGGTGTAGGTTCCTGCACCTGGGGCAGCGTTCGGCTCTCGCTGTTTCAACTGGCACAGTCTTAGATGCACTGCCTAATTAAGAGCTGGTCAGGAAATCGTGATGTGATAACTAAGCCGGTGTAGTCTCACCGGATATTTCTTGCTGCGTTGGATACTGCAGTAAATCACGGTCACCTAAATATCGGATGACTCACGTACTCATTATCCAGCTTTACTTTAGGAGACAAACAGAAGAATACCATTTTCTCGGTTCGCGACTTTATAACGACTCGCGTGCCTGTGTGCGTGTGTATGTGTGTATCCCGCAACACTGCACTAAGTGAAGCATTCATACGAGTAAATATAAGTTATCACCAGTAAACAGGTACGCGCACAGGAGCGACATTGCAGGGCCAAGGACTAGGCACCGGCATCTAAACGTAGAAGAGCAGTTTTTGCGATCCGTATATCCGCATGGCTTCTTTTGGTTCTAGTTCGGAGGCTCATAGATCAACTCACGTATGCCACACACGCGCTGTTGTGAGACGCGCCCGTGTGCTACGTAAACATGACCGAAAAACAAGTGACTTCATCATTTCACAAGCGTTCTCCTGCCCTCACTTATCAACTCACATGCCTTCCTATTGCAACTAATAGACGGTATTCAAGCTTCGTTTTAAATTAATCGATATCGAGGCTTTCGGCGCATCGTCGCAGCTGATCGATGTCGAAGTGTGATGTCCTGGATGGACTCATACGATAGACATCGTGTCAAACATTTCAGTGAGTGAAGTGACTTGTATTATAATGGAACCTCTTTAAAAGTGCACACAAAACAGCTCAATCGAGTTCACGTATCTTTGTTCTCTATTTTAGCTAGGCTAACCATATTCAAAGTCCATTTACCAGGTATTGATTTAGATTTTGTCTTTGACTCTTTCTTGAACAGAATTCATTTCATTCTTTTATGTTTTACCATGTATGTGTAAATCAATAACGACTGAAATAAAATACACCAAATAACACGAATCGTCCGATTAAATGTGAACTTTTACGTTTATATGAGGCATAATGAATATGGGAAATATACGTAAATAATTTACTTCGTCCTCTAATACATGATGACATTGAGTATACGTACTGAATAGTTGATAAAGAAATTTAATCTAGAATCATTTCCTATATGTAGTTACTTGCTATCAGTATATGGTGGAAATCTTTGTCATGTTGGTGTTTTACATATTAATTATCGATATTTTAAATTTATGTCAGGGAATGTTTTCGAAGAAGCGCCGTGTTCTGTAAGAGACACCATTTTGTAATGTTTTGCAGTGTACACTGTTATTCTCTCACCAATTACCAGAACCGAAATTAGATAGTTGTATCCTCAACATACATGATGGAGGCGAATTCCCACAATTACCCTAAAAACACATTATTTTACTCAATAATCATGCACGGAACTCTCAGAACCTCAAATCCGTTTAATAAATGACAGACGTAACGGTAGCTTGGGTTAAAAATGAAAAAAGTAATATTACCACAAAGTGAATGCCAAAAATGGCACGGGTTGAGTCGAAAACGAATTACTGCCTTCTGTTATCAACGAATAACGCTATATTAATGAAAAGGAAGTAAAGTTAGGTCGGGCTAAAAAAAAACGAAAAATCGTAATAACACAACGTCAGTGCCAAATAGGCACAAGTGAGACGAATGAGAATGAAGGTTACTATCTGCCATCAAGGATATGACAGTTAGGAGGAAGGGCGTTGATTTTTCTTGATCGTCCTCTTTTATCTAAGTTTATACAATTTTATTACTTATATAACATACTTATTACTAATCGTTGGCCAAAAAACTGGTATTGAGTAGAAAGATGTTTGTGTTTACACTGAAAACGACATGCACATTGCTGTGGAAAACCGTCAACTTTACTCTTTAAATAATTTTACAGACTTGTGCAATTTGAGTGCGGTATGTGTCACAACAGCCCAAATTTACAATACGAAAACTACGGTAAAACATTTATGATATTTGAGGTATTTTTATATATTTTTTCCAATATCGAAAATTTGTGTATACACGGTTAAATAAATCCCCATCCCCACTCTACCATATAAACCAGCTCGCTGAATTTGAGACCATTCTCGATTTCAACAATGAATATAAATCAGCGAGCAACCGATCTAAACTCAATATGAAACCTCAACGATTGCGAGCAGCTGCATCTGTCGCGCCGATGACACGTACTGACAAATGCAGTTGATGAGCGTTAACGAGTAGCTAACGATCAGCGGAGCGATGAAGAAATAGCATCGAGCATCTCGTTAGTAATCGTCAATCTAAATCCAGCGTTACGCAAGCGGCAATCAGTAATCGCATGCAGTTTTTGTTCAGGCACACTACAATTTGTCATATAAAATGTCTTCGTCTGTCGAATGGTAATATACTTGAATTCAAAAGTTGGATAGCGGCATGGCGTCTTGGAGATCACACTTGTGATATATCTAAACTGGCGAAAGAAGTCCTGTCGAAGAATAGTGTGTAAGATGTGGTGTTATATAGAGCACACGCGTACGCAATACACGCACGTACGCATAGTAGCGCAGCGGCGCGGGCCCGCCGGCTGGTACGACCGCGGGACGGGCCGTCCCTTGGGTTGATTTATTTGAGTTTTCGGTCTCGCGAGGCGGTGAGGAAAATATCAAATTTGGTCGTGTTTGATCGTATTTAAAAACTCAGCGTGTAGCGGGTGCGGGGTATGTGAGACTCCTGCTTACACTCACTCAGTGGCGGCGCATTTTGATTGGTTCTCACTAAGTGGTGGCGCATTTTGATTGGTTTCGCCATTTTGATCAGTCACATGACCCACAGTGGCACCGCTCGTAAGATCTGTGCTGAGCACGAAGGTCTCCGTGTGCGCGGGTGTGAGATTCTGCTGAACACGAAACTCGCGCTCCGTGCTCAGCACGAATCTCACCGTCTGCGCCAGGTATTCGTATTCACGCAACCACACGCGCCAGCTTGTGCGCCCGTATGACGCACACGCGCGCACACGTGCACGCACGCACGTACGAAGGTACACATTACCACACACGCACGCACTCACTCACGCACTCACGCACGTACTTCATGCTCGTACCGCGGTGTAAAGGACGCAACATTTACGCAGGATAAATGCCGACAATTTCCACCGCAAAAAGACGCCGGCGTCGGCATTCAGCCGTTCATCGCTGCATGGAGACAGACACCGCTATCGTCAGCATTCCCACCTGCTGCAACGTTGAGCCGCTTTGTGGCACCGTACTGCTCCATCGACCGCCCCCTACCGGATAGTTACATCATTAAGCGGCCTTACACGAATTACTAAATTCATCGGCGACCCACTGCTGGATTACTGAATTGCTGGAGATTATCGAGAATCACATGCACTTTATTGAATATATTTTGAAAACACACCTTGCACGGAAATCATTGGAGTCTTACAGCTTATGGCCTGAGGAGGAGGTATCGATAACGACTCTGGTTCTTTTGCGCAGTGACCAAGTCAATTATCTATCCGGTGTAAGCATTTTTGATAAGGGAACACGTACTGTCAGACATGCTCTCCGCCTGCACGATACAAAGCGCAACAATAAATCGAACTTCAGGATTGACAACGGAAGGGCACGAGCTTTAAATCACTATTTTAGCTCTAGTTCGGCCAAAGCATCAACAACGACGTCAAAATGATGAATTTAAAGTCAACAATGCATCAGGTTCGAACTGCTTCCATTCTAGTTTCACAGATGGGTTCTAAGTTATCCTTTTTTCTTCATCTTTTCTGGGGCAGTTGCTCTCACATCATGGCAGTTTAAAGTGATATCTGGCGTTTAGCAGAAGTAGGAAATGCAAATTGCAATTTCTTGAACAGTGCCCATCATATGTTCTATTGGAGGGGATCATACAGGGCGAATGAACTATAGCCAAATTTAGGCATTGAGCCTGCAATGGATTAAGGTGGGCATCTGTCATAAATTCTCTTATTCTTGCGTGTATCCTTTATACTTTACGCTCATATTAGGGCCCCATGATAGTTGGGCTCTCATCTATGGCATTGATGCACACTCATCTAGTGTTTGCGAATGGTTTGCTCAGAGGCTTCACCTGTAGTTGACACGCATCTTGAAGCCAGAAACTCCTCAGTGGACTGTGATATCGTGTTTCTGTTGTACAAATCTACACCACATTGGCACTTGCTCAGTGTTGCACAATCGGTTAGCCTATCAGCCATCAGCGAGAGCAAAGAGAGAGGCTTACATCTTTTAATGATATCCTTATTGTTCTCCACAAAGCTCCATCATTCTTTTTGTTATGTTTGGTGACGGATAGTTTAGCATTGTTGTGTTGAGTCCGGAATAGACTCAACAATTCAAGTTGCGGGGTAGAATTTTTTAAACAACAAAACCCTGGAATACAAACTCCACAGCTGAGCGCATGGACGCTAATGGCTTAAAACCACGCCACATGTACATACATCGATTAACCTGTTCCAATAGCTTAATTGATGGGGGGGTACCGACCATTTAAAGGTTGAGAATAGTTTACAGAGCAATAACCATATAGTTTGTGCTCTATTCTGTACATTATACAAATAAAACATTTAACCATAGCTAACAGAAGATTGGCTCACTCCTAGGCTGACGATCTGTGTGTGTGTGGTGTGTTGTGT
>NW_014577135.1:185004-191988 GCF_000485595.1 Priapulus caudatus | reverse complement strand
GGTGAGATTCGTGCTGAGCACGAAACTCACGCTCCGTGCTCAGCACGAATCTCACCGTGTGCGCCGAGTATAACGACTATTTTACGGCTGTCGCCTTTACTAGAAATCGCAAACGTGAGTCTCGTTCTTATTCTTGTTATTCTTGTTGTTGTTCCTCATCTTCTTCTTCTTCGTCGTCGTCGTGCCGTTTTTCCTTCGTGGCAATTTGACAAGCTTCGGCGAGCGTTGACGAGCTGTTGGCAAACAGCGCGTAGCAAACTCTGTTTGCGTTTGCAGCTTCAAATTGAAACTTGTGTATCGGCGAGCGGCGGTGTTGAGAACCTTCGACGCTCCCCGCTCTCACGGCGTGAACACGCGGTTGCTGGCGACGACAATGCCGTCTAAGCAGTGCTTCAACCGTCAGCGCGCGAAGTGACGTGTGAATGCCGCGACCCCCTGCGTCACGGCTGCACTCGACAGGCGTGCGAGCGAAAGGTGACGTGACGTGTTCTCTTTCGCCTCCCGCTGACGACTCAGAGAGACACTCGGCAAGATAAAATAACGTTTATGAGCAGCGAAACATGAGCTATTGTCTGAAAATCACGCTGCAGACTGAGATAGGGTTCAAACCTCCGGACATCGTGCAGACTGAGATAGGGCTCAAATCTCTGAACATCGCTGCAGACTGAGATTTGCATAACTCGGACTGGGACACCCGATCGTTAAGCGAACCGCTAGGGGGCGCTCGATCATTTAATAAGCTGGTAGGACTCAATGATTTCCCTGCAAAGTGGTGTTCAAATATATTCAATAATGTGCATGGTGATCTCGATAACTCCAGCAATTCAGTAATCCAGCAGTGGGTCGCCGATAATTTAGTAATTCGGTAGAGGGCGCTTAATGATGTAACTATCCGGTAGGGGGCGGTCGATGGAGCAGTACGGTGCCACAAAGCGGCTCAACGTTGCAGCAGGTGGGAATGCTGACGTAGCGGTGTCTGTCTCCATGCAGCGATGACGGCTGAATGGCCCGACGCCCGGCGTCTTTTGCGGTGGAAATTGTCGGCATTTATCTCGTAAATGTTGCGCGTCTTTACACCGCGGTACGAGCATGAGTACGTGCGTGAGTGCGTGAGTGCGTGCGTGCGTGTGTGGTAATGTGTACCTTCGTACGTGCGTGCGTGCACGTGTGCGCGCGCGTGTGCGTCATACGGGCGCACAAGCTGGCGCGTGTGGTTGCGTGAATACGAATACCTGGCGCAGACGGTGAGATTCGTGCTGAACACGGAGCGCGAGTTTCGTGTTCAGCAGAATCAAACACCCGCGCACACGGTGACCTTCGTGCTGAGCACAGATCTTACGAGCGGTGCCACTGTAGGTCATGTGACTAATCAAAATGGCGAAACCAATTAAAATGCGGGTGTTGCTATCCCCCGGGCGTGGAGTGAGGGTCACGTGATACCGTTGACGTATACTTCAAAACCATTACTCAGCCGGTAACGCTAACTCCAATACCTCCAACGCTAACCATTACACTAAACATCTATATCTCGAAGCGCTATATATAGATCCAAAAATCCACAAAAATTAATCTATGGTGTGGGGACAGATATCATGATGCAAAAACCCTAACCCTAACCCTAACCCTAATCCTAACCCTAACCCAATCCCTAACCCTAACCCTAACTCTAACCCTAATCCTAACCCTAACCCTAACCCTAACCCTGACCCTAACCCTAATCCTAACACTATCCTAACACTAGTGCTGCCACGTTGCGGTCACCTCCCTCCACGCCCGGGGGATAGCATTACCCTTAAAATGCGCTGCCACTGAGTGAGTGTAAGCAGCAGTCTCACATACCCCGCACCCGCTACACGCTGAGTTTTCAGCCTCGCGAGACCAAAATGATCAAACAAACCAAATCTGCTATTTTCCTCTCCGCCTCGCGAGACCGAAAACTCAAATAAATCGACCGCGCGCACGGTGAGATTCCTGCTGAGCATGAAACTCACGCTCCGTGCTCACCATGAATTTCACCGTGTGCGCCGGGTATAACGACTAGTTTACGGCTGTCGCCTTCAGTAGAAATCGCAAACGTGAGAACTACGTCGTGCGTAACGGAATTCGTGGCCGTTCTCACTCGCGTGATCGTTCTTTATTATTTTATTGCCGCATTTATTTCCCTCGCAATCTACGTCTCTATGTCGCAATATGGAACTGTGCATTCACAAACCTACATATGATTTTACGAGGCAGTGTGTGATTGCACGTATTCGTGCGCGTGTATAGGCGCGTGTTTGTACATGTGTATGTGATTGTCTGCACTACAAACCTATTCCCAGACAAGGTAGCCCTAAGAACCATACCTCCGTTCATAGAAATACATTACCGCAAACCATGCCCAACGTCCACCCCAACACAAGCGCAGGCCATTACTCATCCAACACCAATGCACACATGAGAACGCCACTCTCCCCTATCTCTCTCTCTCTCTCTCTCTCTTCTCACAGATCACTCTCTATGTCCTCCTCCATTCTCTCTGCTCTCTTCTCTCTCTTCTCTATTCCTGCTCTATCTCTTTCCTTTCTTTTCTATCCTCTCGTCAACGGATCTCTCTGGCCCTCTATTCTATCTATTCTAAAACACACCGCGCCGCGCGCTACACATGGCCATATACACACACATGCACACAATCACACACACACACAAACCACACACAATACATACACGAATCTATTTTCCCCATTCCACTCAATCTTCCTCCTTCCTCCTCCTCCACTACCATCCCATCACAATACTCCATTCCTTCTACCCCCCACGTCCCACCGAACTTCGCAGACACCCAGACGCGGCAGCAGACACGGCGACACACACCACACCAACGACACAACACACACACACACACACACACAACACACACAGACACACCACACACACACACAACCACACCACACACACCACACACACACATACAGCACAACACCAAACACCACCACACAAGGCTCACACAGACACACTATCACACATCGACACACACACACACACACAGTCCGGGTCCTGAATCAACATAACACATACACCCACAGATACACACCACATATCCACACAGCAAACACACCATCCGCACAGGATTACATCCACACACACACACACACACACACACACACACAACAACACACACACACACACACACACACACACACAACACACACACACACACACACAACACACACACACACACACACACACACACACACACACACACACTTCCCCGACGCGCACTGCTTGTATTGCCAACAGCACACGAAGATTTTGTTAATGGAAAGTAAAATAAAATGCAATCTCTCCTACCCTTACCGCGTGCTATATATAGCATTGCAACATTCGGTTATATTAAACATATCATTTTTATTGTGAAGTCATTTTACGGCTTTTGCTTGATATGTGGACGCATGAAACAATCGCGCACGGCAAATATTTGAAGTCACTCTGGAATTAAATGAAACCATGTCGCTTATGTAAACCGCATTCGTTTTGAAAGCCCAACACATGACATATTTTACCGCACGAATAAAGCATATAAGGTAATATTTGCATGCACCACGGACGAATCCAAGATCCATACGTTTCACTGTATACAGCAATATATAAGAAATCACCTCAATAAAGGTATACTGAAATGTTGACATTTTGTACGGTGGGCGATTATAGTCAATTAAATCGAAGTGTTCCGCGTGATGGTATATTTCTCGACACCTGCCTTGCACGTGGGTAACAAAGAACATAACTGATGCCGTGCACGTCACTACCGCAACACTTGCTTGCTCGTCAATGTCTCTGTGTTTGCGTCGCGCCCAGCTGCACTAACAGCTTTTAAAGCTTATAGGCTAGATTCATAATTGATATCTTAAATTAATAATAATGCAATATGTAGGTTAGTGTTACGCCATTGTTTGCTTCCATAGTAACAGTGTTTACAACTACGGTTCTTATTTATGAGTGAGCCTAAATGCTGGCTCAGAAGATCTGCTGATAATCCAATATGGCGACGCACATAGACCCTTCCGCCTTTACATCTGATTTTTCCGGATATAGGATGCATTTAGCTCGCATTTTCTCCGGAACTTGACTTCATTACCCACCGGCTCTTTCATTGGTTGCAGCGTATTTCCACCCCCCCCCTCTCTCTCACCTCGGAGATGAGGCCAAGCAAACACGATCGCTATCTTTGAAAATGTCTGACGGCGACCGGAATTTAAAAAGCTAAACCGCTATTAAAACTATAATTAAAATTAAAATTTGAATTTGAATTTAAAAAACAAACCGTAAGAAAATAACGTACGAAAATAAATAACACATATAACTACGAGGAACATATCTATATGAGCGTCCTCATGGTAGAAAAGAAAGATGAAGAGCTCTATGAATACTACCACATGTGTCGGTATAATGATGCTAGCGCTGTAGGTTTTATGATCCTCCTGATATTTGCTTTTAATATTAGCATAGCGTGCACGCCATGCACTATAGAGAGTAGAAAATTTCATTGCTGTTTATAGTCGTTGTATTACACTATAAAGGGTCTCAAACGCAGCAGAAGAAACAGTGTCACGTTGCGCATTATGTATTCAGTATCTGTATACAGTAGAACTCCCACTCAATTGCACACGATACACGCTTCCTCCCTATTCTGCTGTCTAAACTCCGTCTTTGCAGTGCAGTCTATACGCTTCCTACACGCCCACTTTCGCCTATAGTTTACAATCACCCTCTCCTGCACTATATATCCTCTCTCCCTCTACTGAGGGTGTGGGATAGGAAAACGAATCGCTTATGTAATTATTTAATCTCTTATTTAAACGAATCTATTAACGAACTAGACTATGCTATATTCTAGATATATACTAATATTTCCTTTCGTAGCTTTTCACTAATTATCGCCTTAATAAACGTCCAATAACCATCGGGTTCATTGTTTTTCAGCTAGCGTAAATATGCCGACCTTGTACAATGCGAATTAATCACTGTCGTTTCTGTATTTGCAATGCATGTCTGAACGTCAACAGACTGTCCGAGAATTCCTGACTCTGCGACTCTGATGAAATAAAAACTTAGGCGCGCTGTGTAAAGCAAACTAACCATTCTCAAGAAATGGCAGCTGCTAGTGTCCCCCCTCCCGCCAATTCCTTCATCTGCGCGGCGCATGCAAGTGTTGTACATTGTCCTAGCTTCCCAATCACTGTTTCACAGCTCGTGCTTGATTTTAAGGAACTGCTGCACTCGACGCAGCCGCAAATACTGAAGGGTTTTACGAACCGCGACATTGACAGATGACTCCCCTTTCTTTACGTCAGGTGGTCGATCAACTGCCTCCCGCACTCGATGAAATTTCGTCCATATAACTTTCAACGCACCCGCGAGAGCGAAATGAAGGTTACGCCGTAGAGAATGCAAGGTTAATACGCAGCGACGGGTCGTTTTCACAGAAAAAAACAGCTAATTACAATATGGCTATTTGAAAATAAAACGGAATCAATCTTCACGCTTGCCGTTAAAAATTATTATTTCGCTAATCAACAGCTTTCCGGAATATTGTCGGTATTGATCAGTCATTGATCTCTCGTCCAGATATAATATTTCACATCTGAACACCAATTTCCGCTGGCTGGCTGCCGCTGGGAGGGAGTTGAGTTTGTACGCGCGCGGTTTGCACTAGTTGGCTCTGCTAGCTTCGGTTCGATTGCCTCGTTAAATTATTCTTTCATTAAAGTATAGCATGGCACGCAGCGATGATCGCTCGGGAGGGTTTGCCAATAGACTGCCCGGCCGCGACGGCTTGAGGATATACAGCAACGAGTGAACGATAAAGAAAACATTATAACACAGAGCGCACGCATGTGATATTGCGTGGGCATCGCGACTTTGCTGCAATACCGCGGTTGCCGTGAGGCTGTCGCGAGTCTGCGTAGATGTAAAGGCAACGCAGCATTACGGTAATCCGTAGTTTCGGCAGCGAATGGAAAAATCGCATCTTGATTTATGTGCTCAGATGTAGACCAGTGATTGCAGTGGCTGCATTTTCACATGCCCGAAATAATGAAAAGATTATTAGCAGTAAATTAGAAGGAAGTCATGCATGACGCTTGCCGACTTATTTTACATGTGCAGTGCACAGACGATTGATTGTAGAATTTTGAACGCAATTTCCGCTCTATTATAACAACTATGTTATTAATGAATTCGAATACGGCTAGCGTTACTCTTATCCTCGGCGTCATTACGTGGACGCGTATAACACGTCACTACAGGCAGCGCGGCGTCAATATCGCGTTTAATCAGTTTACGCCCCAATGGCTATTTAGAATGCGCATGTCGTCGCAAGGTAACGACGTTCAGACAGCGGCCGAGGCATTCGCAACCGACGCAAACGGTCGAAAGCGGCTGTTTATCACAGATAACGTCTTTTCCGTCGAGCCCGCCTCGCACTCTCATGACATCATTCCTGATATAACTCTACTATTAGCTTCCCGCCTTGGCTTCTGTCACTTCGACATCATTGCGACTATGCTTGGTGCAGTCAGACGGCTGACCTTCTCTTAATAACAGCTTCACTAGTGGTTGCTGAGGAATGCACGCTGCGGCTGCTGTACGCGTCTGCGACTCAGCTCAAAGGGAGCGTAGCTGAGACAGGAAGTCTAAATGAAGTTCTAATCAGAAATTCTGGCGACGTAGTTGAACAGTTGCCAAACATCCGTGCCGCCAGTCTTTGATTTAGCGTGCAATTATGTAGCGATGTAGCGATGTATTACAGCTTTGGACGCATTAACTGTAGCATCCCTCGTACTTCTACACTCTGATCATTTTGTTAGCTCTAGCGGCTCTTCTGCCCACTATACCGTAGTTATTAGGGAGCCGGGAAGGCCATGAGACTGAGAGAAGTCATTATGGCTAGCATCTGACTACGTTATAAAGGGTAGATATGTGGTTTCAGCTAACCGATAGCTA
>NW_014577135.1:172545-179979 GCF_000485595.1 Priapulus caudatus | reverse complement strand
GTGTGTGTGTGTGTGTGTGTGTGTGTGTGTGAGAGAGAGAGAGAGAGAGAGACAGAGAGACAGAGAGAGATAGAGAGAGTGTGTGTGAGCGTGGGTGTGCATACACAGCTAGATAAAATAATAGTGAGGAGGCGGCGAGATATACTGTGCTTTAGGTGGAAAAGGAGATGTGGAAAAAACTAGTGTGCGATAGGGATAAAGGCGCGTAGACTGATTAGAAAAACAACTGAGCTGTTAAGCAGAACGCTAAACTTCAAGAAACGATGTGGGCTTTTATTTGTAGCAGTAATGCAGTGAACATTAACATCATAAATATCATTTATTGATTAGATGCAGCCGCTGAGTTGAGTACAAATGACAGAAAGTATTCAAATGTCATGCATCGTTGAGAACATAGACTTCCACTGGAAGTATTAATAGGTGAACGTTGTCATGTAGAAAGGCAAATTTAGACGAGATTAATAGATGTTCGAATGAGATCAAATCAAACATAGAATGAAATACAGTGAAAAATGTAATAATATCGAGACAGCGCACTGCTATTGAACATTTATGTACATAGAAAAACACGTTTCGAATAAACATGATAAAGCCATTTAGGAAACTCGTTGAATAATTTACTCAAATCATGAGCTTCATGTCGTACACACAAAGACTGATTAAAGAATTCCAAGATCTTTTTGTGGGAGTTGTTTCTCGAAACTCGAGTTGTTTCTCTCAACATACACATCTCTTATATAGTTATCAATAGGACGTGTGGTGCGTGAGTGATTAATGTATTGTGGTTTATTTATAAACTACCATTCAATTCTGAAAAAAATAACAATAATGATTTTTAGTTCTTTGCTGACGCTAAATAGTACAATGATTCGAATAATTACAGTTTAAATTCACAACTAGCATACAAATGACATCGTACAGTTCAATTCAAACTTACTGCTTTGTCCGGACATAGAACTACTTGCACCTTTGACCTTTACATCATCAAGTAACAGTAGCAGATACCTGGAAATCAGATTACAATACTTTCCAACCCGTTTATAACTACACACGAATAAAATTACCAATAGGTGCAATCATTCTAAACTCTATATCAATGTCAATGTTGCTATTCGGTTCTTAACAATAAGTCATGAATGAGTTGACCACTTCCCAAGTTATGCAATGCAGTTTACTAAATTCAGAGTAATCCGGCATTAAATTATGCAAACTAATGAGACGATCCCTAACAGAAATACCGGCGAATTACATGCCTTTTTAGCATCCTAATAACGTTCTAACTCCGAACAATTATCAATCAACAAATTACTCTATAACTATGGTTCGTAAACTACAGTGTATACGATCAACACGCATGACTGTGTACGTTCGTTCAACACGTCGCGGCACGTCTTCTCAATGGCTACAGTAACCTCAATATCAATCTGAAAGTAAAACCCGCGGTTACTGTGGTAGCGTGCCATGGGATGAGGTTAACGCGACCGACTCAAACAATCACGCCTCGGCGTGTGATGACCGTGGCTATTGTTTATAGGGGGAAGCACTAGCTCTCCAGTGTTGACTTGGCTTTCCCGGCTGTCGGTTCTGGTTTACATTATCAGCTGTTACCGGTTATTACATTGGCGTCGAGGATAAAACTAGCTATGGCCACTATAGGACTGATGGAGGCATTTAACCCGGCAAATGGTTTGTACTGGAACTATTATATTGAAAGACTAGAACATTTCTTGATTGCGAATGATATTTTTGGGTTAAAGAAACGGGCTGTACTATTGACCGTCATGGGGCCAGAGGCATACAGGCTGCTGCGGAATTTGTGCTCGCCGGATAACCCAGCCACCAAGCTCTATGAGGAGTTAATTGACGTAATGAAGGAACACTTTTCGCCAAAGCCTGCCGAGATAATGGAACGGTTTAAATTTCACACCAGGGTACAAGGAGCATCTGAATCGATTTCGGGGTTCATGGCAGAGCTGAGGAGACTGTCCAAAGACTGTAACTTTGACGATACCTTGGACAAGATGCTGCGGGATAGGTTAGTGATCGGGGTAAAGAGTGAGGGACTCGTCCAAACCCTGGCCAGCACAGTAGTACTCAACCTAACTCGACTAGGCAACAGAGTGGTACTAGACAACGCAGCAGTACCGTGTTGCGCCCTGGCCTGCGTAAACTTGCTCAAGCAACAGAAGAAAAAACGCCTTTCCGCTCGAAATGCTACCGCTGCGGGGGTATGCATCAACCGAATAGCTGCCGTTACAAGAGTGAAACCTGTTTTAGCTGCGGCAAGACAGGACACATCTCGCGGGTGTGTCGCGCCAAGCGGGGAAATCAGATGAACATGGTTGAGACGACGCCATCATCTGCTGCTTCGGAGGAGCTTTACTCAGTCTATACAGTGAGCAGCACTCGTTCAGAGCCTCCGATCATCGTTTAAGTCAAGATGAATGGCCAAATGTTACCGATGAAAGTTGATACAGGTGCCTCATTCTCGCTCATAAGAGAAAACGCATATCGGAATATATTTGGCCGGAAAAAGGCTAGACTGCAGCCGAGCACAGTCAAGCTTCGAACTTATACTGGTGAGCCAGTACAAACCTGCGGGGAGTTCCAAGCTTCTGTCGATCACAACAACCAGCGAGCAACCTTGCCGTTGTTGGTGGTCCCTGGAGGGGGCGCTATTATCATGGGAAGAAACTGGCTACGCACTCTACAACTGGATTGGCAGACAATCCACCTGCTGAAGGAGAAGCAGCTTAACCGAGCTGACTCGAGCCCGAGCTCTTGGTACCCCGAGCTGTTTTGTGATGAACTGGGCACGATGAAGAATGTGACCGCTTCAATTCATGTGAAGTCGGAGGCAACTCCAGTCTTCTGTAAGGCTAGGACTGTGCCATATCTGATGAAGCACAAGATTGATCAGGAACTAGACAGCCTAATCGAGGCCAACATCATTCAGCCGGTGGTTTCTGCTGAGTGGGCAGCACCAATTGTGCCTATTTTAAAACCGGATAACACGGTACGCATATGTGGTGACTATAAGGTCACGGTGACACGGTTTGCGGATGTAGATCGCTACCCACTTCCGACACCTGAAGATCTCTTCGCTACGCTGTCGGGAGGTGTGCTGTTCACCAAGCTGGACATGGCACATGCTTACCAACAAATTGAGCTTGATGAGAGGAGTAAGCAGTATACTACCATAAACACTTACATAGGCTTAATTGTCCACAGTCGACTCGCATTTGGAATCTCATCGGCCCCAGCGATTTTCCAGCAAGTGATTGAGAATCTGCTGGCAGGAATCCCTCGCACTACTGTATACCTTGATGACATTCTCGTGTCTGGCGCTTCTAAGGAAGAACACCAGGCCAATCTGGAGGAAGTTCTTCAACGGCTCGCTGAGGCTGGCCTGCGGTTAAGGAAGAACAAGTGCTGTTTCGGCATGACATCCGTGCAGTACCTTGGTCATCAAATCAGCAAGGATGGTCTGGCTACACTGGATAGCAGGGTCTTTGCAATTGTGGCCGCACCAAAGCCCAAAGATGTGACACAAGTCCGGGCTTTCCTAGGTATGCTGACCTTCTACCGGCGGTTCCTACCACACTTGGCGAGCACTCTTGAACCACTACATCGGCTCTTACATAACTGATATGTGTTCAGTTAGGGCACCGATCAAGACCGAGCTTTCAATGCTGCCAAGAAGCTCCGGCGGAAAGCTCTTGTCTTGACGCATTATGATGTCAATAAACCCCTGTTGCTGACTTGTGACGCTTCAGCCTATGGAGTAGGTGCGGTCCTGGCTCACGAGATTGATGGTGATGAGCATCCTGTCTGCTATCATGCCAGGACTTTGCAACCAGCTAAAAAGAACTATGATCAGGTGGAGAAAGAAGCATTGGCCATGATGGTGGGCGTCAAGAAATTCTGCAAGTACCTGTGGGGGAGACATTTCAAAATTGTCACTGATCATAATCCTTTACTACGTCTACTGGGGGAGCTGAAGGCAGTTCCACAACTGGCATCGGCTCGATTGCAGAGATGGGCACGCATCCTACAAGGCTACGACTACGAGCTTGTCTACAGGCCTGGCCCATCCATAGCAAATGCAGATGCGCTAAGTAGGCTTCCACTACCTCAGTCTATGGAGATACCGGTACCATCATCGGTAGTCAACTTGATGCAGCACCTAGAAGAATGTCCTGTGACATGCGCGATAATTCAGCAAGACACTAAATCGAATTCAGTCCTGGCACGTGTCGTTCAATATGTGCTGCAGGGCTGGCCTGATAACAATCCGTCAGTGGAACTGATGCCTTACTTCCGTCGGAGAACGGAATTGTCATGTGAGGACGGGTGTGTGTTGTGGGGTATACGTGTAGTTGTGCCTGACGTCTATCGTGCGGCACTGATTGAAGAGCTTCATGAGGCCCATCCGGGCACATCACGCATGAAAAGTCTGGCACGCAACTATGTGTGGTGGCCTTCTATGGATAGTGATCTGGAAGATAGAATGAAAAGCTGCATATCATGTCAGGTGAATCGATCCAGGCCAGTAAAAACACCACTACATCCATGGGAGTATGCTGCGAATCTGTGGAGCCGCATACATGTGGATTTTGCCGGTTCTTTCTTAGGACACATGTTTCTCGTCATCACTGACTCGCATACTAAGTGGCTGGAAGTCTTCATGATGCAGAAAATAACCAGTCGGAAAACAGTGGAGAAGCTGAGATTCTGCTTCGCCACGCATGGTCTACCAGACTGTATTGTCAGCGATAACTGGCCTACACTCACCAGTGAAGAGTTTGCCATGTTTATCTCAGCTAAGGGCATCCGTCATACATTCACTGCACCTTACCACTCATCGTCGAATGGCCTCGCGGATAGAGCTGTTCAGTTCTTCAAGAAAGGGATGAAGCGTATGTAGCCTGATTCACTTAAGACTCGACTCACACGTTGGTTCGCGAACTATCGTCTCACATCGCATTCAACCACTGGTCGCTCTCCAGCAGAGCTGCTGCTTCGACGTTGACCCAAGTCTAGGCTAGACTTGGTCCACCCACGGACAAGCACTAGGGTGGAAGAAAAGCAGGAAACACAGAAGCAGCAACACAACAAACACGCACAAGATAGCTCATTCAACCCTGGAGACAGCGTCTTGGTGTGCAACATTGCGAGTGGACCAACATGGTTACCGGGTAATCTGCTGCGGCGTATCTGTCCATTATCATTCACGGCCCAGCTCCAAGATGGTCGTATCGTACGTTGTCATCAGGACCACCTTCTACAATGCACCGGCAATCTGGATGCACCCGCACTGCCTGAACAGGTTGAGGAACCAGCTAAGCCGGAATTTCCTGTGCTGCCCGAGGTTACGAGCCGTGAGGTTCCGCGTGAGGATTCACCACTGCCGGCCCTGCGTGCAGCTGAGGCTCAGGCCGCCTGGTAGGGCTGTGGCTGGGCAGCCGGCGTCTTCACATCGAGCTGCTCCACCGGTGCGTCGCGCAGGCCGGCTCACCCGTGGAGTGCCACCTCCGAGGCTGGACCTCGGAGGAGTGCTTCCGGTCATGAGATGGAGGCATGTGGTAGCGCGTCATGGGATAAGGTTAACTCGACCGACTCAACCAATCACGCCTCGGCGTGTGATGACCGTGGCTATTGTTTATAGGGGGAAGCACTAGCTCTCCAGTGTTGACGTGGCTTTCCTTGCTGTCGGGTCTGGTTTACATTATCAGCTGTTACCGGTTATTACCAGTTATTACCAGTTATTACAGTGACCAATGAACTTTCTTTGTTTGATACATTTTGAATTAGCTGGCTAACATTAATATCAGTTATATTGCAGCACTCACGGTAAATATCATAATAATCAGAGCATCTTGTTATTCTATAAAACTCACCCTAGACCATGGTCAAGAACAAACAGATTCTTTCCAAACAAACAGTAAATTAATCGCTTGTTCCCAGAACGTTAATTCCAAACAGATATACTATGCTAGGCTTTCATGTCTACAAGCACTTTTGATTGATACGCCCTCTATATTTATTTTTGGGAAGAAAAGGATACAGAATGAACCAACGTGTCTGCGAGAAATGAATTCACTGACCTCTTCACATCAAACGCTGCGATTCGCTTAAATATTTTCTTCCTCGTGCGGCCCTTTGACGCACATCAGCGGCGGTTAATTCTAGCTCTCGCTCGTTCCTTTGAACAGTTTTAATGCGTGGCAGCCTCACGCACCGGCCACTCACAGCAAAAACGTGTAGAGTCGAGAGTTCTCGAACCTCATTGTTCCGAGGATAATCGCTTCTCCTGTTTACTAAGTGAAGAAAGGCGGAGAACGAAAGACTGAAGCACACCGTGTGTAAATGCACATACATTTAGACTGAGTCAACTGACGTCAGACAGTGTACAATAAACGTAGGTTGCAGAGAAGAAACGAAGGCAGGAATATCGAGGAACGTCCCGCGGGGGCTAGCTGGGTGTGGAACACAGAGCATGGCGAAGAACGCTTCGCGTGACAGCGGCTGGAACATATGATATGGTTAAGAACATCAGACAATATCGAAACAGAGGTCATGGTGAGCAACATATGTATCAAGAGTAGATAATAACACATGTGTTATTATCTACTCTTGATATGTATGGTATATGGCGTGGAACAGGTATATGGGTGGAACAAAATAAATGGTGATGAATAATGGGTAGGTTGTATAATTTATTGCATGATTAGAAACATCAGCTGAGGAATAAAACACAAGGCATGGCAAGGAACGTCAGACGTGATAAACTTATGGCAAACATCTGAACATCATAAAAAGCCAAAATAAGGAACGCCAGGCAGGCAGATCAAGGGGAGTCGAGTGGGTTCATAATGTAGGTCAAAGTTCAAAAACAAGAAGCAGCGTCTTTGCCACTTTTCGTGTCAGTAGCATTAGCTGGATACAGAGACGCGTTATCATCAAGGTAATATACGCTCGTGATCTGTCTGTCGATGACAGCCGCGCAGAGGTGTCACCCACTCATCTCACCTGTCGTTGATGCGTCCTCCATTACCGGGTCCCACCGGATATAACGTGACAGCCCTCGGTGCGAGACTTTACGTCAACCTCGCTAATGATGAGCAGACAATGAGTGTGAGCGACATAGCACGCGGTGGTGTATGTTTGACGGCTGGCAACAACTCAGCTGTCAAACACGGCGCTGTTCTTTATCATCGCGCTGCTACCCTATTATCACGTTGCTGTTACTGCAGTCTGCTCTTCGTGTCCCGTAATGCGCGCGGACTCCTAATGACACGCGTGCACAATGTTTTCACACATACGTACACGCACACACACGCACACACACACACACGCACACACACACATACGCACACACACGCACACACACACACACGACACACACACAACACACACACACCACACACACAC
>NW_014577135.1:164980-172535 GCF_000485595.1 Priapulus caudatus | reverse complement strand
ACTCATCTCACCTGTCGTTGATGCGTCCTCCATTACCGGGTCCCACCGGATATAACGTGACAGCCCTCGGTGCGAGACTTTACGTCAACCTCGCTAATGATGAGCAGACAATGAGTGTGAGCGACATAGCACGCGGTGGTGTATGTTTGACGGCTGGCAACAACTCAGCTGTCAAACACGGCGCTGTTCTTTATCATCGCGCTGCTACCCTATTATCACGTTGCTGTTACTGCAGTCTGCTCTTCGTGTCCCGTAATGCGCGCGGACTCCTAATGACACGCGTGCACAATGTTTTCACACATACGTACACGCACACACACGCACACACACACACACGCACACACACACATACGCACACACACGCACACACACACACACACACACACACACACACACACACGCACACACATAAATATAATATATAGATATATACATATTTATGCTATTTCGCATTCTCTCTCGAGTATCGTATTGTAACGTTTTCTCTCTCTCTCCTTTCTTTACTTGACTACTACCATTGGCCGTGGTATAGGTTCGGTTGCCGCTGTGTCGCGCACCCTGACAGGGCTGTTACCACCCCGTCCTTTACGGTTTTGATCACAAGGATCGCGACGAGGAAGAGGCAGCCGAACACCCTAGCGTCGAGAAAAAAAGGGGGGTGTTCCGGTCGTCCAGTGAGAGATACGAAGGGGGGGGGGAGGTTGCCGGTCACGAAGTGAGAAATAATAAGTAGGAAGTAGAAGTATGTTTATTATTTATTAGGTAACGCTTGCTATAGCCTCGCGTCACACATCTACCAACACTGCGACAGCAGCACGTTCGCCCCGAGCCAGACTCTAGTCATCTTATATATATGTGTAGGCGTGCAACACTGGAGCCGCGAGAGCAATGGCCGGCTGCAGCGTATATAGTAGTTGCACGTAGGATTTGGACGGAATTTACAGGAAACTGTCGGCAATAATTGGTGAAAGAGAGTATAGAAACATTCAGAATTTGGTAGTAAATAGATTTCGTATTTAGTTAGCATTATATTTTATTGAAACGCTTCAAGTGCCTGTGACCACACACGCTAGCTATATTATTACACCATCAGTGTACAGTCATCTGCATCAGCTAATAACGCATGGAGAACACTAATAGTAATACACTATATGGATGTCTCAGTCTGACATATTGATGATATTTCAAACACGCTGGCAACGTATTTATCCTTACACTGAGGCTACAGTATACATTCCGTACATGAATCCTACATATATCCGTATATGAATTCTACATTATTTCGTACATTCCCTACAGTATACATACCATACTAGTAGTGATCATAGGGTCTGATCATCTGATGTCCCAGAGGGTACTGCCGGTACGTACCCTGGGTACGGTCCGGTATACCGGAACAAACCCTGGTCACTATTTGATATGGTTAGGATTAGGGTTAGGGTTAGGGTTAGGGTTAGGGTTAGGATTAGGGTTCGGGTTCGGGTTCGGGTTAGGGAGTAGGCGTAGGCGACTCCCTAGACTAGTTAGTGGAGTAGGCGAGATACGGTCCGGCATATTAGATAGTACCAGGGTACGTTCCGGTATACCCCACCAGGGGCGTAGCCAGGATTTTCAAAGTTCTAGGCATGACTATCTGAGCGGAGCGCCACCATCGGTTGGCGCGCAGCGTACAAGAAAATTTTTGGTTTTACAAACCCCCCAGATGGCCGGAAACGGCCCTTCCCGAGTGTTCATTCTGGTTCCCTGACCTCTTGCTAACTTGAGACACCTAATTCAATATCACTTTTAAACCCAAAAAACACAAACGAGTTAAAATAGTGTTACGAACGAGTTAAAATGTTAAAAAACTGACAATATCGGATCCTAGTCTTTTTCGGCGGGTAGAGTGTTGAATGAAACGGCACGCGATAGAAATGACAGCCTAGATGACAGAAGAATAGGTCACCTAATTTAGCCATATTCTTGCTACGTTCATTTGAATAGTTTTTCCTGCCTAGACTCTTAAACTCGTCCAGCAAGCTTATGGATTTGAATTATGGGTGTTTAAAAAAAACATAACTTGGCCAAAAAAAGTGTAGGCCCGGGCCTACAGTGCTACATACTGGCTACGCCCCTGCCCACCGTACCCAGGGTACGTTCCGGCAGTACCCCGGAGGACATAGACCCTCTCAGCACTAGTAGTAGTACTAGTACTGTACGCGCACTACGAAGAACTGATACCACAAATCCCTAACACTCTAGTAATTATGCAAATGCACGATTGATTACGGACACATTCTAAACACAGCTGCTCCGCCATAACCTCCCGCGTGTCTCCCTCTTTTCGCGCCGTTTCTGCCTATTGTTTTTACCATGCCGGGGACTGGGTGTTGCTATCCCCCGGGCGTGGAGGGAGGGTCACGTGATACAGTTGACGTATACTTCAAAATTATTAGTCATCCGGTAACGCTAACTCCAACACCTCCAACGCCAACCATAACACTAAATATATATATATGTCGGAGCGCTATATATAGGTATTGGGATCCACAAAAATTAATCTGTGGTGTGGGGACAGGTATCATGATGCAAAAACCCTAACTCTAACCCTAACCCTAGCCCTAACCCTATCCCTAACCCTAACCCTATCCCTAACCCTAACCCTAACCCTAATCCTAACCCTAACCCTAACCCAGACCCAAACTGCATGCAGCGCCCCCTTCCCACACTCAGGATATAGGATAGGATTCAGGTAGAATTGAGCCAGAGCGAGAGCGCCATCTGTCGTGGAGTTTGACCCAGACCCTAACCCTGATCCTGCCACGTTGCGGTCACCTCCCTCCACGCTCGGGGGATAGCATTACCCCCCGGGGGGTGTCCTCTCGCGGAGGGTACACACAAATTGTTCATTGCGGGACACCCCCACTAGCGCCATCTCTCATGAGATAAAACTGTAACACCCACTACAGAAACGCACGATCCTAAAAGCGAATCTGCTACAGTATAAACAACCATGCACACTCGCCCGCACCTCACGAGATCTCAACACATTGTTGAATGAGATCATTTAAGGCGTCAGATGTTTTGCGAAATTATTTTTAAAGAGACTCATTTCATTTTTAAGATGGCACATGACGGGGTTTAACCATTATCGATCACTGACATGTAATTAACGCACACGCTGCTCGTTTTTTGAGTTATTATATTAATTTTGCTCTGCGCACTCTAGGATTCCTCTTCCTTGATCTTGCTGTTACATGGCGTTATTTGTTTCTTGTGTTGTGAAAAGTATACATACGATTTTTTTATTCTTAGGCCAGACATGTGTTCCATAATTCTTTCAAGATAAACGAAGGTTAGCTAAATATTCGTCAGGCTGAGATAGCAATTACTTAAACCTGATTAAAATGGAATAAATGTTTAAAAAATTAGAAGAGAAAACAGCAGTAATGAGCCGTTACGTCAGAGCTTCTTAGTCCATGGGTCGCGATTCAAAACTGGGTTACCAAGCCATTATAGAAAGTGGGTCGACATAGGTCTCCAGTGACCACGCGAATTTTCATTTGTATTCCGACCGAAGCCGAATACCGTTGCCTGAAATCCCAACCCTTCACGAAGATGTAAATGTCGACCAGCGAATTGGTTTCCTACCATTTCCACGACCTAGCACACGGGTTGCGGCCGAGACGGTGAAATGAACGCGTCCATGGCAACTTTCTGCCTGCTACGCTGTAGACATATTATGATGTCATAATAACATCGTGTCAATAATATCCCTCGTATTAATTAATTTTAAACGAAAGTTCCGTAATTATGCGTCGTTATTACCGCGATCTTCGAATTTTCTGCTTCCACGTTTAATTCCGAGGAAAATCGCAAGGTTTTACTTACAGCGTCCGGTATACGACAGGATATTAATTCATGCGGGCATAGGTAACAACAGATTTTTCTGGTGACGCGTGAATTTTTGAGTGCGCAGCGCTGCCACGTTTTGTGTATTTGTAAATGAAAACAATGACGTGCTGATAGAACAAACAGCGCTGACAGCGTTGAGTGGCGCGTTGACATATTCTACCAACGGTGCGCGACGCTACATAAAATATTGAAATTGCCTTGACGTGTAGAACAAACACGAAAGACGCCGTACATGGTCAACAACATCCTCGGATAAACATTTACACGTCGCTAAAACGTTATCGTGTCGAGTGAGAACACCTAAGTCTATTTATATCGACTCCCATTTAGATATAGAATCCCCTTTATGTTCCCCATCTCTGTGACGAGACGCATATATAGTTATAGGTGGCAGTAAAGCTCTTACACTTTACTACTGACCAAGAGGAAATCTTACTATATCGAAAGTCCCTAACATCTGATTAGACGGCTATTGTCGGTAAAACCATCGTTTTAGTGGACATTTCTATTATTTATGACGAAGGCAGCGCCGCACAGCGGATATATACAACGTCTCACTCCTATATAGAACATTCACAGGTCTAATATCAAGGCGGATTACACGGTATGGTGGACAAGTATGCATGAATTCCCATCGTTTTTTTGTGTCGGGTACGGCAATATACGGTGTAGATGCCTGATATCGCAGAAGACATTTCGGAATTTTCGACGTTTTGCGATCTGACGCGGATTCCCCCGGGATCCTTTATCAAAATAATGATAAGTGCTAAGATTAGTCCTAATTCTAACGTTATGTCGTAAACCTTTGTCAAAAAATCGCAACGTTGTCGAATATTATAACTGATAGTCATTTACTCAGGTACTGCTATATATGTAACCCTATATTAATGAGTTAATAAAGATGTAACCAGAAAGCCCCGTAGATCAGAAATTACACAGGTTGGAAAAGAAGAGAAATAATTGTGTGGATAACAATAAGGATATATCATTGATATAGGTGATATAGATCATTAAAGCAAATTAGCGAATTAGTGCGAAACACAGCTCCAAAACGTCAATGCACATTACATGAAGGATAATTAGAGTCTAACGCTATCAGGCTAAAAATTCCCAAATAACCTCATCAAATAACGAATTTCAAGGTAAAAATAGCGTATTTAAAATCATCGCGTATGTAGAATCTCAAACGTTGCGGATGCAACAATGCGTAATGTTAGTAGCAATGCAATCAACGGAGACACGGTTTATGAGTTTTTTAATTTATATACAGATACGTACATGTAATTCGCTCCCGCTGCTGCAAATCGAAAACCAAGTTAGAGTATCACACGCGCCTACGATATTTTGTGTTACTTGCGGTAAAGCCAATTCGGTTGCCATTAGATGATCAAAGCACGGACACCTGCGGCTCCATCAGTTGTCCGATACATGCACGACTCCCGAAAGGCTCGGATTAAATACTTATGATATTATTCAAATAAGTGCGGATAGCATTATATATCAAGTAGAATTGAGTAATAGTGATGGCTAAACAGCGGTGGCAGATAAGGTACGCTATATTGTCGGGATAGACAATAAGAGGATCACTTCAAAAGAACAGGATAGAACTCACGGAGGTAGATGTTGCTCCGTGAGTGAAAAACGCCGTGAGAAGATAGCTATAGTGTTAGAGTCGACAAACCATCTAAGAGGACCATGAAAAGTGTGAATATCGTTATGAACAATCAAAATGTATATTAGTGCGTAACCGCTCACATCAATGCACAATCGATACAAAATAAATATGAAAAATATGAATATAAAAATGAAGCTGCCTGTGACAAACTGGAGAATGAGCTATAGTGTAAAAGATATCAATATAGCTGCAAACAACAATACAACGCATCCAAAATCAATTCAGCCATCAAAGCGAGACTATATATTATACCGCTGCATGGTGTTACAGCCACGACGACGACGCTCTCTTCCGTCTCTACCTCACTACGTCGCAGAATAACTCTTTATAACTCCACTTCACACTAGCGCGCGCTTCTATTGCCTTTTGTTTCGAAAGAAATGTACTTTTTCGAAAGTGCAACGCGCCGCTGTGCCAGGTTAAACACGTGCAGCGATCAGCTGCCTAATAAGACACACGTTATACCAACACTGCAGGGGACAACTGCCTCACAATTTAATGTAACGTCCACAGCGCTAGTGACGTACAATATTTTATTTAACTATTAATATGCTATGATGAATTGAAAACACAATGATGTGGAAAATACATAGATTAATTTAACAATACGAGCAGTAAATTATGCATCTGTGAGTCATGTCATACATGCGTAACTCACAGATGCATAATTTTCTGCTTGTATTGTTAAATTAATTTATGTATTTTCCACATCATTATTTAAATGAAAAGCCCTGACGGTTCTAGGACAAATACCCCCCGGACAATCACCCCCGGACAATTACCCCCGGACAATTACCCCCCGGACAATTACCCCCCGGACAATCATCCCCGGACAATTACCCACTTGTTGTTTATTATTCATTGTTGAACAGTAAATATATATATTATACTATATAGTATATATATATATTATATATATGCCTCGAACAATTTGAAGTTAGTCTAATCTCTTTAGATTTGGCGATTTTTTTTCATGGGAAAAAAATTTTTGAACGAGACTGATTAATATTTATAGCAATTCTTGAGTTTATGTTTATTGATCTACGTCATGTATATAGATAATGATAATAGATCCTCAATTGGAGTTTTTTGTTCCCTTTCGGTGTGCCATACTCTCCAACTTCTGAAGTTAACATATTCTAAAGAAACTATTTTCTGGTTGTTTAGACGAACATAGAGAGATTTTTCGCCCATGATCCTCACCTCGGCCTTCGACACCATTGATTTTTGTCGTTGCACAAAACGGTTTGATCAGTCATAATAATATATGGCTATTTATACATTTCTCATAAACTTCAGCTCTTGCAACCACGTTAACTTCACTGTGATGGTGGAAAACCCTTTTTATTTTATTCCTGTTATTTAATCATCTGATGTTCCATTTTGAACGGGAAATGGCAGGTAGTCATAAAGCAGATTTGCGGCTTCCGACAAATTCATATATTCCAGGATAAAGTGATAACACGAGACAAATATTCTACTTTACTAGCAGAGATTGTTGCTTTCTTACCATAACGGGACAACGGTGAAGTATTTTCAGCAACAACAGCCACGAAATTCGAGACGAGGTATACCGAATTAAATAATTATATAAACGTAGGTTTGGTGAGTATTTTCGTCTGCGCGGGTTTGGAATGCTCATGCTTCGAACATCAACACACGAGAGACAAGACGCGCTAAATTGCGATGCCAGTATGAAATGCCGCAATTTTTGAAATATTAAATTTTTATTAACCGATGTCTTTACGGAAAATATGGATGATTGTCATACATATGGGATGTCGTTTTATAAGGATTTTCTTTACAAATGACGATGTCGTGTTGAACAGTACGATCATTATCCAACGTAACAATGTCGTTAAAATAATGACTTTGGCGTTTATCATACATTAGACGATGTCGTTATCAACAGACATGGGCATCCTTTATCATCAGACGGAGACGATTCTCGATGAGGCGAGAGATGTTCCGCGCACGTAGGCGATG
>NW_014577135.1:161942-164241 GCF_000485595.1 Priapulus caudatus | reverse complement strand
CATTTCTGGTTGGAGCGTTCCAGGAGAATGGAGATATTTGGTAGAGCACGCCCCTCCTCTACCTCCTCCCCTCCTTTCTACCCCTCCCCTCCTTCTCTCTCCTCCTTCCGTCCTCCTCTATCCTCTTCCTCCACCTTCTCCCCCTCATCCTCCGTCCACCAAACCTTTTATCTCCCCAGATTCTCCCCTCCTCCTCTTCCTCCACTCATCACCTCCTCCTCCTCCGCGTGTTCCTCCTCTCTCCTCCTCCTCCTCCTCCTCCTCCTCCACCTTCTCTCATTCTCTCCTCTTCCTCCACCACTCCACCTTCTCCCCTTCTCCTCCACCACATGCCCCTCGCGCTACCCTCCTCCCTTCTCTACCTCCTCTCTCTCCATCCTTTTCCCTCCTCCACTTCCTTCTCCACCACCTTCTGCCCACGCTCTCCCCTCCTCCTCCACCCCTCTCCTCCTGCCTCCTCCTCCTCACACCTCGCTCTCCACCTCTCTTCTGCCTCTCCTGCCTCCTACGTCCACCTTCTCCCGGCTTCCTCCTCTGTCCTCGCCAACCTTTCTCCCTCCTCCCCCTCACCACCTTCTCCCACAGTTCTCCCTCTCCTCTGTCCCTCACCTTCCTTTCTCCTCCTTCCCTCCCTCCTGGCGCTCTCAATCCCTTCCTCCTCCGTCCTCCAGCCGCCCTCTCCTCCTCGCTCCTCCTCTTCCTCCTCTCCCTCCTCCTCCTCACCCTTTCCCTCCCTCCTCCACCTATCTTACCTCCCTCTCCTCTCCTGCCACCTCTCTCCTGCCTCCTTGTTCTCCTCCTCCACCTCTTCTCCTCTACTCTCTCTTCCTCTCTCCTCCCACGCTCTACCCCCCCTCCTTCCTCCTCCTCCTCCATCCCCACTTGCTCCCACCTTTTCCGCCCTCTTTCCTCCCTCCACCAGCCTTCTTCCCACTCCCCCTCGACCTCCTCGCCTGATGAGAGAGAGAGGGAGAGAGAGAGGGAGAGAGAGAGAGAGGGAGAGAGAGACAGAGAGAGAGAGAGAGAGAGAGAGAGAGCGAGAGAGAGACAGAGAGAGAGAGAGAGAGAAAGAGAGAGGAAGAGAGCGAGAGTAGGGGGAGAGATAATGCATCGCGAATATACAGATTGAAAACAGACCAGACCTCAAAATGCGCTAAAAAATCTATCATCTCTTTTGATTAGCTTCAAGATTGCTTACGCCTTCCGAACGAAAATGACATTGTGGCGCTGCCAGCGTGGATTCTATTTAATAAGCAATGTCATCATGTCGGCAGCAAGCACATTAAGCTTGTAATACCCGCCTCGGCATCTGTTAACCAAACGCCTGATATCCTTCATGCGCAGCGGTGGGGACTCACTTTGATGTGCATGCGACTTTCGCATAATTTGGAAAGCTAATACTATATGTATTTTTGAAAAAAATCGCGAACGTCGATGTGAACTCATGAATGTCCATGCATGTTGGCAATAGCTGTGACTGCGCTCATAGAATTCTCTAGCCGTTGTCGGCGACAGCTGTTTTCGCAATGTTGTTTAAAAGCACAATGGCTTTACATTTACTTTGTCTATTTTGTCCCAACCCTCATGCATAAAGAAGTGATGCTACCTGTCTGAATATTTATTTGTTCTTACACGGCGGGTAAATATCTATACTCACTGGCAAAATGGTTGTAACACCCACTGATTTTCAATTGTCCCTCACACTTATTCTTCACAGCTTCTCTCTCTAATCGGTAACCGATGATCTCTATGCATGTTTGCTACACACAGGCGTGAAGTTTTGTGATAGAATGTGGAGATTTAAAAGGCATTACCATATTACGTACGCCGACCGTAGTGTGATGATTTAATTTTAATGACCTTAAATTTCCGGCGACACGATTGAGTGGCAAAATGAAATTTGAGCCTGCTAAAGCGCAAACGTTTGCATTACCAAATGCGTCTCTCTTGTTATTTTTTATATCGCTCACGTATGTAGGCTTAGCGGTCTAATAACATACTTTTTCGGTAATATTTAACATAACCAAGTTATTGGTAATAATATATATTGGTCCGATATACCGCATAACCAACTTATAAACATAACAAGTGTAATCGAGTTAATGATGGTCATGGAAATGTCATTGTTTACGTGAAAGTAGTTTTCATTTAGAGTTGCGCGTGCGCTGTGGGATTCAAGCCGCCGTCCATGATGTCACCTCTTCTCGTCACGCCAGCTCACGCCGCCGTTCACGATGTCACCTCTTCTCGTCACGCGTGTTCACGCCGCCGTCCATGATGTCACCTCTTCTCGTCACGC
>NW_014577135.1:154537-161136 GCF_000485595.1 Priapulus caudatus | reverse complement strand
TGATTGTCCGGGGGGTAATTGTCCGGGGGGTGAATAGTATGGGGGCTAAATGTCCGGGGGGTAATTGTCATAGGGTAATTGTCCGGGGGGTATTTGTCCTGATACCACACAGTGGAAGTGTTCCTATTGATTCCAGCAAACGAAGTGTGAGAATCCCGTGCCATAGAGGGAGATGGGGAGGGACAGAACGTTTGCATAGAGACAAAGCGCGTTGAATAACGACAGACATACCATGATGCGAACGTCGCGCTCTTTTTGTTAGGAACCCAGAGTCGTTGAAAGCGATGTCAAATATTTTACCGCACGGTGCTGCTGCTCACATAAAACAAATGATGTGAAAACAAAGCGTTGTGTTTGAGTACGCCGCGAAGCATGATTCAATAGCCATTATTATTATCATCGTCTGCTCGCTGGTACTCGCGGGCTGATGGCGTGACAGTGTGCGACAACGTGCGAATGTTTTCGGTTAGAAAACATTAGTTGCAGAGTGCTGGATTCTCATTCGGTGTATAACGACATCGCTACGGGCGCGGAACATCTCATTCGCTTCATCGAGAAATCGTTGTGTATGATAAAGGATGCCATGCTGTTGATAACGACATCGTTATGTATGATAAACGCCAAAGTCATTATTTTAACGACATTGTTACGTTGGATAATGATCGTAAACTGTTCACCACGACATCGTCATTTGTAAAGAAAATCCTTATAAAAACGACATCCCTATGTATGACAATCATCCCATATTTTCCGTAAAGACATCGTTAATAAAAATTTAATATTTCAAAAATTGCGGCATTTCATAATGGCATCGCAATTTAGCGCGTCTTGTCTCTCGTGTGTTGATGTTCGAAGCATGGCATTCCAAACCCGCGCAGACGAAAATACTCACCAAACCTACGATTATATATTTTATTCGGTATACCTCGTCTCGAATTTCGTGGCTGTGTGCTGAAAATACTTTCACCGTTGTTCCTCGTTATGGTTAAGAAGCAAAATCTCTGCTAGTAAAGTAGAATATTTGTCTCGTGTTATCACTTTATCCTGGAAATTATGAATTTGTCGGAATCCGCAAATCTGCTTTATGACTACCTGCCATTTCCCGTTCAAATGGAACATCAATGATTAAATACAGGAATAAAAATAAAAAGGGTTTCCACCATCACAGTTGAAGTTAACGTGGTTGCAAGAGCTGAAGTTTATGAGAAATGTATAAATAGCCATTATATTATTATGACCTGATCAAACCTGTTTTGTGCAACGACAAAAATCAATGGTGTCGAAGGCCGGAGTGAGGGATCATGGTCGAAAAATCTCTCTATGTTCGTCTAAACAACCAGAAAATAGTTTCTTTAGGAATATGTAACTTCAGAAGTTGGAGAGTATGGCACACCGAAAGGGAACAAAAAACTCCAATTGAGGATCTATTATCATTAATCTATATACATGACGTAGATCAATAAACATAAACTCAAGAATTGCTATAAATATTCAATCAGTCTCGTTCATAAATATTTTTTTCCATGAAAAAAAATCGCAAATCTAAAGAGATTAGACTAACTTCAATTTGTTCGAGGCATATATATATATATATATATATATATATATATATATATAGTAGAGAGAGAGCGAGGAGGATGAGGAGAGAGAGGAGAGTAGTGCGAGAGACGAGAGAGAGAGACGAGAGAGAGGAGGCGAGGAGGAGACAGAGAGAGACGAGATGAGAGAACAGAGAGAGGAAGATGAGCGCAGAGTAGGCGGGAGAGATAGATGCATCGCGAATTTACCAGATTTTGAAAACCAGAACCAGACCTTCAAAATGCGCTAAAAAATCTCTTCACTCTTTCTGATTAGCTGTCAAGATTGCTTACGCCTCCGAACGAAAAATGACATCTGTGGCGCTGCCAGCGTGGATTCTATTTAGATAAGCAATGTTCATCATGTACGCAGCAAGCATCTAAAAAAATCTAAGCTCTGTAATACCCGCCTCGGCATCTGTTAACAAAACGCTGATTCCGTTCATGCGCAGCGCTGGGGACTCACTTTGATGATGCATGCGACTTTCGCATAATTTGCGAAATGGCTAAGCATACGGTATTATTTTTGGAAAAAATCGCGAACGTTCGATGTGAACTCAATGAATGTCCAGTGCATGTTGCAAAGCTGTGACTGCGCTCAAGAATTACCTAGCGTGTTCGCGACAGCTGTTCTTGCGATGTTGTTTAAAAGCACAATGCTTACATTTTACTTTGTCCTATTTTGTCTCCAACCCTCATGCATAAAGAAGTATGCTACCTTGTCTGGAATATTTATTTCGATTCTTACACGGCCTCGTGTAAATAATTCTATACTCACTGGCAAACTGCGTTGTAACACGCCGACTGATTTTTCATTGTCCCTCACACTCTATCTTCACAGCTCGTCTCTCTAATCGGTAACGCGATGATTCTCTATGCAGTGTTTGCTACACACAGCGGGAAGTTTCTGTGATCAGAAGATGTGGAGATTTAAAAGGCAGTTACATATATCGTACGCGACCGTAGTGTGATGCATATTAATTTTAATGACCTTAAATTTCCGGCGACACGATTGATGGCAAATGATGAAATTTGAGCCTGCGAAAGCGCAAACGATTATGCATTACAAATGGGTCTCTCTTGTTATTTTTTATTATCGCTCACGCTCATGTAGGCAGCGGTTCTAGAGTAACAGTCACTTTTATCGGTATATATTTAACATAACAAGTTATTGGTAATAATATTATTGGATCCGATATACCCGCATACCCAACTTATAAACATTAACAATGTAATCGATGTTAATGATGGTCATGGACATAGCATTGTTTACGTGAAAGTTAGTTTTTCATTTAGAGTTGGCGCGTGCGCTGTGATCAAGCCTCGCCGTGCCATGATGTCAACGTCGTCTTCTCGTCACGGCCAGCCACACGCCCCGTTCACCGAATGTCACCTCTTCTCGGTCAGCGTTTTCCGCCGTCGTCCATGGAAATAGTGTCCCTCTTCTCCGTCGAGCGCGTGTTCAGTGCCGGCCCGTCCATGAGTCACCGCCTTCCGTCACGCGTGTTCATCGCCGCCGTCGATGATGTCCCTCCTTGCTCGTCACGCGTGTTCACGCCGCCGTCCATGATGTCACCTCTTCTCGTCACGCGTGTTCGTGCCGCCGTCCATGATGTCACCTCTTCTCGTCACGCGTGTTCGCGCCGCCGTCCATGATGTCCCCTTTTCTCGTCACGCGTGTTCACGCCGCGCCATGCACCGGGTCGCGCGCGCGGGAATCCCGCTGCGAGGAGAGTACATGGAATCCACTTACGATCTCATTAAACCATGCGGTCAGAGATAAAGAGAGATATATGCATTACCGGCGAAGCACGGCGCCGAATCACCTAGCTGTGCTCGCGGCTGATGCGGATTACAATTTGTAATGAGAACATGACACGGATGCATGGGTGGGAGGAAGACGCCCGCAAGCCCGAGTGTCACCCCAAGGTCATCTCAATCTCTAGCTCGGCTGAGGAAAGGCGGTTGTTTTACACGCACCGTGTACAGCTAGCTTGCTTTGTCTGTTCGCTGTCCCCGTATTTAGAGAAATGTAAAGAATGCACGTCTTCGCATTTAACGAACGTATATCACCGTATGCAGAGTCTTATCTCCGCGTTATTAAATACCAGCGTGTCCCTGTATGTAAAGCATGTATGCCTTCGCATTTCAAGCTTTCGTGTCTCCGTGTTTATGGTTCTATAAGCACGAGTTAGTATTTTCGTGTTGAATGCATGCAATAACCCCATCTCTACATCCGCTTTTACGCGCGTTTCAATCCTATATGTGCTCGTGTTTTCGGCATCTACGTTTCCACGTTTGCGGAGTCTAGCTAGCTATTACCCAGGTTTAAAGTCTTTGTTTCTCACACCGCACTTAAAGCCTTTATTTCACCCACGGTCAAGTAACACCACGCTTGTTTTCTCCTGCCGGTATTAAGTTCGGCTGATTAAAGTCACTGAATCCTGGCGTCATTCACGCTGCTCACACTGCTTAGTCGAGCTTGGCTCTTCACAACTCTATTGATATTATTGATATATATATATATATCAGGAGTAGATAATAGGGAAGGCGTGTGAATTCAATAAACAAGGGAAATTCGTCATTTACTAGCCTTAGAATACCTACGATTTACTATGCGTAACTCAACCAACTTGAGCTCAAATCGTACACAGTACATTCGCCTAGCATCGTGCGAAATCGTTTTCTCATATACACCCGCGATCCGGAGATACAGACTAAAACGTACGACACGATTATCCATTCTGTTGCCATCAATCCGAACGTATTGTCCGCCTGACTTGAAACAAAAGGCAGCTACTAACGCTCGGCGATGCGGTGTGGCTCGCTGAGAGATTGGAAATCGACGCAACACTCGGCGAGATAACATTTGACTCGGCATACAGCTACATACCGGCATACCGGCATACAGCTGGTATGCCCCCCACGCACGCACGCCCACCGCAATCAGCAGCAGCTCCAGCTTCAGCTCCAATCTCCCAGCGAGCCACACCGCATCGCCGAGCGTTAGTAGCTGTCTTTTGTTTCAAGTCAGGCGGACAATACGTTCGGATTGATGGCAACAGAATGGATAATCGTGTCGTACGTTTTAGTCTGTATCTCGGGATCGCGGGTGCATATGAGGAAACGATTTTGCACGATGCTAGGCGAATGTACTGTGTACGATTTGAGCTCAAGTTGATGTGTTGTATATATCTATGATGCATTCAACTTCGTCGGAGATAGGCCGAGTCGTGCGTGACGTACACTGACGTCAACAGGCGATACTCTGTTTCATGGAAACATTTTGCCGACCCCAAACTAAAAGCTAAAATGTGTATAGCGCCATCTACCCGTCAACAAATTGTGATAGATGAAATACTATTATCAAGGAGTGACATAATATAAACACTAATGATTGACACTCCTGTATTATGGATATACATACTTAAAGATACGGTAAAATTAACGGAAATCTTGCTGACACGATAGAGGGCCACCACTCATTACCCTGTTCTCTTCATCTACACTCTTCATAGGCTCTCTTAAAAGGTTCCACGGCGGCGGATTCAGACACCGTATTTTGCCGTATCGGAAATACGGTCCAGATGAAGAACGGAATACTAGAGAAAGGCGTTGGCCAAAAGCGTTGATCGAAGCGCTGAGTGGCGGCAGATGTGCGCGCAAGCTTCCGCGGGAGGCGGCACGTGCGACCGCGGGATGTCGTATCGACAGTAATCAGGCGCTGGCAGCTATGGATGCCGTAGCGGCGAGTGGCGTAGGCGGCGCACGGATCCAATAGCTGGCCAGCGAGCAGATCGAGAATTTAGGAAGAATAGAATAAAAGAGTGAGAGTCTTTTCGACTTTCATTACTGCCCGCTTACATTAACTGCACTCTCTCTTTCCTTCCGAATCCGAAAATCGAATCCGAGATGCGGTATGACCGGTACGCGGAAATCATGTATACAATTTACTCTGGGACTAACATACCAGGGGCGCATGACAAGGATTTTGTCTAGGGGGGGTGCAGGTGGGAAAGGCACTTTGGATTTTGTTAGGGGCAAACTGAAGCGGTGGGGGTCGGGGGCCTCCCCCAGAAATTTTTTACGAGTGCCCGGCCAACACTGCCGCCGACTCCTAATTAAAATCTCTAAAAACGTGATCCTAAATATTTGTTCCTAGCGGTTCTGAATGCCGGTTTCAAATAAAAATAGTGAGGAACCGCAACGAAAAAGAGATTTGCGCCGCGCGCACCTTCGTTTCCTCATTCACAACGTCCACGAGTTCGGTGTCCGCCGACCCTTTTAAAATCACCGCGCTTTTCGCGACAGCTTGCGGCGGAAGCAATCAAACAGCGCATTAGCATGAACGCGCCTGACCCGTGATGACCGTCATCCGTCCGGGTAAAATGCACGGCAGACTATGAATCTCCGCGATCAAAACCGGGAGAACGCTTTGTCAGAGTGTAGGCTGTGATAGAAAATCGCTCGGAATTGCTAGATGGAGCCCGCTATTTGTCTCGGAGCGATGCGCGATGTTTCTGATGCGGCCGATAATTGGCCATCAGCTAGCGCGGAATTTGCGAAAAGGGCATTATACCGATGATAACGATGTAGCAATCTACCACACACATACAACACATACAACACGACACTACACACACACACACACACAACACACCACACACACCACACACAACACACACACCGAGCAACACACACGGGTCGATGGCGCGAGCGCGCGCACGACATACACACATCACACACAAAACACACACACACACACACACATACACCACACGCGCGCGCGCGGCGCGCACGACACACCACACACATGTATAATATATGATATATATATATACTAATATATACTATATCAGGAGTGTATAATAGGGATAATAGGGTGTATAATAGGGTGTATATACACTCCTGATAGATATATATCAGGAGTAGATAATAGGGAAGGAGTGTGACTTCAATAAACAAGGGAAATTACGTCATTTACTAGCCTTAAATAACTACGATTTCTACGCGTAACTCAAC
>NW_014577135.1:147324-154512 GCF_000485595.1 Priapulus caudatus | reverse complement strand
GCACCACACACTCACTCCTCTCTCTCTCTCTCTCTCCTCTCTCTCTCTCTCTCTCCACGCCCTCTTTCTCTCCTTTCCACTCTCCTTCCCTTCCGCCCTTCGCCTCTCGCGAGTTCTCTGTCTCACACACACAAAACACACACAATACACACATTCTCTCTCCGTAGATATCGCTCGTTCGAGCATTATATTGGTGCCGTGCCGTAGCGTATTAGGACACATTGTTGTAAGCATACCGCTGCCCGCATTCGTAACCGCAGCGTGTCGGCGAGTGCCTGCCGGCGGGCCGTGGTGTCAGGAAGAACATCTTGCAAGCTTAATGCTAAATTGTTATTCGCTACGAGAGTAGCGTTGCACAGAAAACACATATCCGTAGCTACAGAGCAAACTTATGATAACCAGGAACTTCATAATTTCATGTCACAAGGCTGCTGATTGCAGCATGAGAATCGATCACAAAATTCAAATTCATACACAGTTTATCTGTTACATCACAGTATATATGCATATTATGATGTCTAACCACATACTAAATATTATGTGATGGAAAACGACGCGGTCATGAATTTATTCTTGGCACAACAAAGACAAACATGCTCACACTGCAACACGAGGCGCGAGAGTCGTGGCAAGTGGCAAGGTATTTAAAACAAGGAACAAATGCCGACGCCACTTTGTAAATGTTTTGTTTTGTTCACGATCGCGTAGATAATGTTAATGAGTTTGACCGGTGTTTTTCAGAAAAACACTTTTATCATTATGTATAAAAATATAAATATCACTATAACATGAATTCGTAGTTTTAAATGTGTTATTTTCAACTTACTGCGTCTTTCATCGCTACCATGTTAAGAGGCATAGTTTTCGAGGATTGTTTATTCTCGTAACGTTGCATTTTTCTGTCAACGGTTACGAGTGGAAGTTAATGTTTAAGGACTACATGCTTAGACTAATGTTTTTGTTCTTGACAACGGGCGGCCTGACGCTTCGCGGTAGTTCTGCTAGCCTGTGGTCTCGTTACCCCGCCGCTGCGCGACCAGCCGATGTAGTACGAGCCGCTTAAAAGGAATCAACTCGGGGCAAAGGCGGTTTACTTTAATCTAGCTGGACAGTCGAGTTAGGGCCTACCGTGTGGCCCACTGATCAGCGCTTCGTCCTGGATGCCGAGCGCCTGTGCCGGATGCACCCCGCGTACGTGCGTGCGTGCGTGCGTGCGTGCGTATGCGTGTGCGTGTATGTGTGTGTTTTTTTCGTGTATATCACGTTTTTTACCATTTCACATGCGAGGAACTCTAGCATGTCACATAACGATATACCTGAACGAGTGAATGTCGTTTTTGCTACAACTGCTTACGAAATAAGTGACAGGACTTTATAAGCCTAGCCCAACGGCACGCAGATGAATATCCACGATAGACGTATGTATTACATTCGGCTTTAGATGCGATAGAGTGAAATTTTGTATCGAAATCTCGCTGTGTTATTGCGTTTCGCGCATTCATCGATGGCGGAGGAACGTAATCAGCCGACCAGCGTCTACAAACGCAGAATCGGTTACACCATGTCCCCCATCATCACGCGCTTCCATCGCAACAATGTGCTTATTAGGTTGGTATGGACATGAAAGCAGCGAACGCTATGTGGCGCGAGCGTTTGGCAGTGTTTTCCCGTGGCCTTCTGACTGAACAAACCAATTATTACGCGGGCTTTGTGAAACTAATGGTTTCCAATTTTACTGGCATGAAATGAATAAAAAACGCAAAGCTTTACGTTTTATTCGCTGATATCGGCTCGAAGCTCGGCAACTTCGCAAACACTATTTCGTAGAAAAACTGTTTACTTTTGGAATGATTCCCTCACCTAATATCGCCGGTGCCGGACTTATTAAGAAAACATAGAGAACTTAATGAAAGGGGATGATTGCTTTGCACATGTAGCGACAGTATAAACACTTTGCACTAGAAATAGCAAAACGACAGATTAATAGAGCTCACGTATATTCTCCGTCGGTTTATAACAGTCTCTCGCGAGTTGCCTAGCTAAATATACCCATCAACGGACGTGTTCGGAAAAATATTGAACCTTATAATTGGCCTGGATTGGCGCGCAGATACTGGTAGCAAGGGAAATCGCACTATGCATGCCTGCATGCGTGCGTGTTTAGTCGAGATGTGGGGTAATTGAAGTGGATGTGTGTGTCGGGGGAGCCAAATTGAGAACAGAAAGCCAAAAGCTTAAAATAGAATCGGAGGGCCTAAAATAGGAGGGCCTAAAATCTTTTACAAATTTTAAGGTGTTAAATGGCATCTTAAGCGTTTTAGCAGGAAACAATTGTCAAATCTATAGCTACTGATAGATTGCAATATATCGTACGTGCTATTAAATCAGCCATTAATCTTGTAGAAGTACAGATAAAAGCACTACAGCTACTAATCTTTTAAACCGCAGGGGGATCGATAGCCTACATATATGCCCCTCTGACACACGCCAACCTGGCTTGGTCTATCTGGCTATCTGTCTGACGGGTTGACTGTCTGACTGATTCTGCCTGGCTGCTAGCCTTTATGGAGTACGGCTGCTCGCCCGTCTGTCTGGTTGTCTATCTGTCTGCATGCCTCTTTGTGTGTATGTGTGTGTGTAGATTGCTGACATCGTTATCATCGGTATAATGCCGCTTTCGTCAAAATTCCGCGCTAGCTGATTCCAATTATCGGCCGCATCAGAAAACATCCGCGCATCGCTCGAGACAATAGGTGGCTCCATCTAGCAATTCCGAGCGATTTTCTATTCACAGCCTACACTCTGACAAAAGCGTTCTCCCGTTTTGATCGCGAGATTCATGTCTGCCGTGCATTTTACCGCGGTGACGGATGACGTCATCACGGGGTCAGGCGGTCATGCTAATTGCCTGTTGATGCTTCCGCGCAAGCCTGTCGCGGAAAGGCGTGATTTTAAAAGGGTCGCGGACACGAACTCGTGGACGTGTGAATGAGTTAAACGAAGGTGCGCGCGGCGCAAATCTCTCGTGCCGTCTCACTATTATTAAACCGCATTCAGAACCGCTAGACAAATATTTATGGATCACCGTTAGAGTAATTAGGAGTGCGGCGGCGAGTGTGTGTGCGGGCACTCGTTGCCCCTGCCATACGGGCAGCGAGAGCGAGTGCGGCGATAAATCACAATGGAAACTCGCAAACAAAAATTGAAAGCGTGCCGGAATCGAGGCGGCGAATTGGATTTTACCGAGCGCGCTCTCGTGCATGCACACGCTCGCATCCAGGACGAAGCGTATCAGTGGCGGCCACACGGTAGGCCTACTCGACTGTCCAGCTAAATTAAAGTAAACGCTGCCGAGTGATCTACGCTCGTACTACCATCGCTGGTCGCGCGCCGGGGTAACAGACCCAGGCTAGCAACCCGCGAAGCCAGGCGCCCGTTGTCAGAAACAAAATTAGTCTTAACATTAGTCTTAACATTAACTTCCACTCGTAACCGTTGACAGAAACATCGCAACGTTACGAGAATAAACAATCCTCGAAAATATCCTCTTAACATTACGAGAGACCAGTAAGTTAAAAATAACACATTTAAACTACGAATTACATTTATAGTGATATTATATTTTATAATAATGAATAAAATGTGTTTTTCTTGAAAAACACGTCAAAATCTTTAATTATCTACCGATCGTGAAACAAAACAAAACATTTACAAATGGCGTATGGCATTTGTTCTCTTGTTTTAAATACCTTGCCACTTGCCACGACTCTCGCGCCTCGTGTTGCAGTGTGAGCATTTGTCTTGTTGTGCAGAATAAATTCATGACCGCGTCGTTTTACATCACATAATATTTATATGTGGTTAGACATCATAATATGCATATATTACTGTGATGTACAATAAATGTGTATGAATTTGAATTTTGTGATCGATTCTCATCCAATCAGCAGCCTTGTGACATGAAATTATGAAGTTCCTGTTATCATGAGTTTGCTCGTAGCTACGATGTGTTTCTGTCAACGCTACTCTCGTAGCATTAACATTAGCATTAACTTCAAGATGTTTCTGACAACGGCCCCCAGGCACTCGCCAACACGCTGCGGTACGATGCGGCACGGTATCTTACAACATGTGTCCCTATACGCTACGGCACGGCACCATATAATGCTCGAACGAGATATCTACGGAGAGAGAATGTGTGTATGTGTGTGTGTTTGTGTGTGTGAGACAGAGAACTCGCGAGAGCGAAGGGGAAGGGAAGGAGAGTGAAAGGAGAGAAAGAGGGCGCTGGAGAGAGAGAGAGAGAGAGAGAGAGAGAGAGAGAGAGGAGTGAGTGTGTGGTGCGTACGTGGCGTGCGTGCGTCAGTGGCGTGGCGTGGGCGTAGCGTGTGCGTGTATGTGTCGTGTTTTTTCCGTGTATATCACGTTTTTTTACCATTTTCACATGCGAGGAACTCTAGCATGTCACATAAAGATTATACCCTTGAAGCGAGTGAATGTCGTTTTTGCTACAACTGCTTACGAAATTTATAGGTGAGCAAGGACTTTATAAGCTAGCCCAACGCTACGCCAGATGAATTATCCACGATAGACGTACTGTATTACATTGCGGCTTTAGAGTGCGATAGAGTGAAATTTTTATCGATAATCTCGCGTGTGGTTATTGCGTGTTCGGCCGGCATTCATCGATGCGGAGGAACGTAATCAAGCCGACAGCGTCTACAAGAGCCAGAATCGGGTTACAACGACCATGTCCCGCCATCATCACGCTCCTCCATCGCAAGCAATGTGTTTATAGGTTGGTATGGACATGAAAGCGAGCGAACGCTATGTGGCGCGAAGCGTTGTGCAGTGTTTTCGCCGGTGGCCTTCTGACTGAACCAAACCAAATTATTACGGCGGTGCTTTGTGAAACGTAATGGTTTCCAATTGTTACTGGGCAATGAAATGAATAAAAGACGCAAAGCTTTAACGTTTTATTCGCTGATATCGGCTCGAGAGCTGCGGCAATTCGCAAAACACTATTTCGTAGAAAAACTGTGTTACTTTTGGAATGATCCCTCACGGCTAATATCGCCGGTGCCGGACTTATTAAGAAAACATAGAGAACTTAAGTGAAAGGGGATGATTGCTTTGCACTGTAGCGACAGTAGTAAACACTTGTGCCACTAGAAATAGGCAAACGGAACAGATTAATAGAGCTCAACAGTATATTCTCTCGTCGGTTTCATAAGCAGTCTCCTCTTCGCGAGTTCCTAGCTAAATATACCCATCAACGACGTGTTGGACAAAGAGTATTCGAAGCCTTGATAATTGGCCTGGATTGGCGCGCAGATACTGGTAGCAAGGGAATCGCACTATGCATGCCTGCATGCGTGCGTGTTTAGTCGAGATGTGGGGGTAATGAAGTGGATGTGTGTGTCGGGGGAGGCCAAATTGAGAACAGAAAGCCCAAAAGCTTAAAATAGAATCGGAGGCCTAAAATAGGAGGGCCCTAAAATCGTTTTAGCAAATTTTACAGGTGTTAAATGGCATCTTAAGCGTTTTAGCACGGAAACAATTGTCAAATCTATAGCTACTGATAGATTGCAATATATCGTACGTGCTATTAATCAGCCATTAATCTTGTAGAAGTACACGATAAAAGCACTACAGGCTACTAATCTTTTAAACCGCAGGGGGATCGATAGCCTACATATATGCCGCCTCTGACACACGCCAACCTGGCTTGGTCTATCTGGCTATCTGTCTGACGGGTTGACTGTCTGACGTGATTCTGCCTGGCTGCTGGCCTTTATGGAGTACGGCTGCTCGCCCGTCTGTCTGGTTGTCTATCTGTCTGCATGCCTCTGTCGGGCTGCTTGCCTATCTGACTGGCTCTCTATATCTCCCTCTCCCCCCCCTCTCTCTCTCTCTCTCTCTCTCGTTCTCTCTCTGTCTCTCTCGTTCTCTCTCCCCCTCTCTCTCTCTATCTGTCTATCTCAATACTCCTAGCAGGACGCTGAGCCAGTAAAAATTCGAGTGTTGTTATTGAAGTAAACATGTAGGCCACTCTTCTTCATGTACGTGTGTGCGTGTAAGGGGTAGCGGTTCGTGTGTGTTTGTAAACAACGTATTGGCCACGCTCTGTGCCACACCACCTAGAGTCACCCATGAGAGGTGGCTGCCATCTATGTAGGCTATATGGCCCGTGCCTTACTACGTGTTCTTGGTCGCTCATTAGAGCTAGCAATTACAACTATAGACTACCTACCTCGTGTAAGCTAATGTTCGATAATGTGGAGGAGATAGTGTGACAGACGCCGTGACCATATTGCTCCTATCCGTGAGTCGATCGTCATGTATGCGCGAGAAATTCTTCTTCTCTTCATTTTCTTTTTCCGGGAATTTTCCATTATAATAATAATTAGTTTATCAACGTTATTAACAACCTAGTCTATCCTTGCTTCTCAAATGCGCGGTTGGGAGGGGCAGTGGTGTACGCGCATGCGCACAGCTACAACTAGCTCATCGATAACTCAGAGGTCGGTTACCCAGATGAGTATGAAGATGATGGAAGATGAATATATGAATGCGACAGCGACACGGCTGGGGTGATTGTTTATTTACTAAAGGTTATTCAATACACCAGAAGTAAATTTGACTAATTAGGAAATGGCGTAAACCAATATGGCCACTGCCAGGGTCGCTTGACCGAGTTACCGTGAAGGAGACGGAAGGGGGCTCCGAACTCTAGAACATAACTCCCGCGCGATCGATCACACCAAAATACGACCATTGCGCAAGAGCTATGACAGACGCACGTAGGGCTCGCAGCGACTCATCTATTGAGATACGAATCTTTCGCGCCAATCGAGTTATCAGCGCAACAAGGTGGCTTAATCAGCGTGTTCGAGGGGAGGAAAGATGAATAAACGCATGTATAGTCCAGGCCCGTAGCCAGCTTTATATTGGGGGGGGGGTTCGTTTTTCAATGTTGGCAATTTGCTCGGCAGGGGCGTGTACAGGATTTGTACCAGGGGGGGTCTAACCGTAACCCAAAGTTGCGAGCACGCGAAGGAGGGGTCTTTAATTAAAAATTTTAAAATTACACCCCCTCAGATGCGTTTTCTGCGCGAACAAGGGAGGGTCCGGACTTCCTGGACCCCCCCTGTACACGCCCTGCTGGGGCGCGAAGCGACCAGGCGA
>NW_014577135.1:139653-147314 GCF_000485595.1 Priapulus caudatus | reverse complement strand
CCCCCCTTGCTCGCGCAGAAAACGCATCTGAGGGGGTCTAGTTTAAAAAAAAAACAATTTAAAGACCCCTCCTTCGCGTGCTCGCAACTTTGGGTTACGGTTAGACCCTCCCCTGGTACAAATCCTGTACACGCCCCTGCCGAGCAAATTGCCAACATTGAAAAACGAACCCCCCCCCCAATATCCCCCTGGCTACGGGCCTGTAGTCAGACACTCAGCGCAGGTAGTTTCAGCTCATCGCAGCACGATCGGTCGCCAGCCGGCATCTGTATTGGAGCTTACAACAGACGAACTCAGCCCTGGACACGAGCTGGTTCACTCGTCACGCGTGCGTTTATTTTCACACGTATATTTTCACGCGAAATTGCGTAAAGTCTACCTGTAAAGCGTTAACCGGTGGCGGCAACTTCTCACGCGTGAACTCACTCGGCGTGACTGCGTGAACATGGTTGTAATCGTTCACGGTAAGGGGATGTAATCCGCGTGTAGTCAGTGGTCAGTCCGAAGTGTCGCTATTTGGGTTTCAAACCCAAATTCCAATTTGTTTCAAACCAATTTTTTTTTTAATTGCGTGTGTAACAAAACCGGGCAATGCTAAAAGCCTCCCCCCACACCTCCCCCCACCTCCTGCCAATTCTACATCCCCTGTGAGTTTTTCGGACTAGTGAATCTTTGGACTAGTGAATCTTCGTTTCAGACTATCGAGCTGCCCCCCCCCCCCACACACACACACTTCCCCCCCCAACTAATTTCCATAAGTAAAAGTGGCGGAATTCGCTTCATTACATATATATATATAAGCAAGATAAAACGTGGCCTCTATAAATAATTATATACGATCACGCCTAGTGGATATATGATTCGGGAGGATTGGATTTAAATTATGGCAGCATCAACAGCCGAGAGAACGATCTCGATCGAGGGGGTATCGCTGTGCCGTAGCGGCGATTTCTAAACGATATTTTGAATGGTATTCGGACCCGTTTGCGATACAATTGCGCGTAAATGTGTCCCGAGCTGTAGCGCTTAGAGTTTGAAGCCATCGTCTGTCCCGTCCCCTTTGGAAAAATTGAGGAATGGAAATAATTATACGAGAGTGTGGTGACAGATGTTCTATTAGACTCGCCCGATCGCTTCGTTGCCGTCTCATTATAAAACGCGCAGAGAGACATCGCGACTCACTGCGCTTGGGGCTGTCTTTGGAAATGCGCGGAATAAGAGGCTAGGAAGCGGAATGTCGACAAGAGAGAGAGACAGAGAGAGCGAGAGCGAGAGAGAGAGAGAGAGAGAGAGAGAGAGAGAGAGAGAGAGAGAGAGAGGGAGAAACCGGATGAGCAACTGCTCCGTGTGTCCCTGTAACTAATGGCTGATCGATAGCTAGCAGCGGCATCAACGTGCATCAGACGTTTCCAAAGGATTGCACCACTACTTTGAATTTGTCCAAGTGCCGCGTATGGAAAGAGTCTATAGAGATCTCAATGCGGAGATCTTTGTGCTTTGAGTGGTTGTGAAACATTGATGAAATCTGAAATATAATTTAAGGTTTGTCGTGTTCTCTCGTCGGCTCGCCGGTTTACTCGAGTTGGGAGAGATTGCAGGATGTGATCGCAAAACCTTCTAAGTATAGTAAGTGAACAATTATTCGAGACCCGCAATGTCCCGTATTCAGTCACTTTTTAGTTCTCTTAGATTTGGTAGATAGACGCGCCGTCTCGAGCTTTACAGATGCCCCTACATACGAACAAACACAGCGTAATGGTATCAGGGAGTTCCGATGCAGACCTCATTCCGGAACCGGCGATCTCTGTAATGGGTGAAGCCGTTCATACAATAAGCACGGGGGACTGAACCAATCTTTATTAAGTCCGGGTCAGGTCAACGTGTGTCGACAGAACTGACAAACAACCCGTCTATTATAAAACAGTGAGAGTGTTTTACCATGATCCGAAGTATGCTTCTTGTATGTCAAATAACGGTGCTTCCAAGTTGCGGCCTGACTGAACATTGGGGGTACGGCCATGCTGACGTCTACTTATTTGTGCGAATAAATTCGATTAGGCTACAGCCTGACGCTGATAGGGTCTATGTCCCCCAGGGTACTGCCGGAACGTACCCTGGGTACGGTCCGGTATACCAGAACGTACCCTGGTAACTATCTAGCTGATATGGTTAGGGTTAGTGTTAGGGTTAGGGTTAGGGTTAGAGTTAGGGTTAGGGTTAGGGTTAGGGTTAGGGTCAGGGAGTAGGTGTAGGCGACTCCCTAGACTCGTTAGTGGAGTAGGCGAGGTACGGTCCGGCATATTAGATAGTATTATTTAGTACCAGGGTACGTTCCGGTAGACCGGACCGTACCCAGGGTACGTTCCGGCAGTACCCTGGGGGACATAGACCCTATCAGCACTTCGGACAACTAATCTAGTTTAGTCCCGTATGTATTCCGTTAAACTTTCGTGCATGGGCGCCTATTGACCTGTTTAATGCGGACACATCTGCATCTAATTTCAACGTTATGATCAATACATAATGCAATTGATATACTGGAGGTTCCATTAGAATCGTGCAATTAGAAACTTGTGGGTCTATTTAGTTCATGTTAGTGAACAAATTTATTCCATTTGTGAGTATTTGAAGAGCGTGTGAGATTAAAATCGATGGGTTCACAAATGGCCGCTGAGCCGTATGATGGCTGCCATGGTTGATGTAAATCAATGCGCAGCGTCAATAAAAGACGTAGACCTATAAGTGCGACGCACAGTTTTTAGTTTCTTCGATTTCTGCTCATTAATTTTGGTTCAATTGTTTCATCATATTGAATATTTCAATCAAAGGTCAGGTAGAAAATGTGCCATCGTTTCGTTAGCTTTCTAATCTTCTAAGCTTTCTAGCTTCTTCTTTCTTTCTTTTTCTTCTTTCTTTTTCTCTTTTTTCTTTTTTTCTTTCTAGCTTTCTTCTTTTCTTTTTAGCTTTCTAACGACGACACACTACCACGCACGCTCACGCACTTCAGAGGTACTCTCATACGAACGCACGCACGGGCGCACAGTCCCACGCATTCTGATGTACGTACCACACCCACGCTCACCATTTTTTGCATTGACATTTAAATTCATAATTTTAAACAGGATAGAGTTTACATGAGGCTACGGCTAGCTTGTACTTGTCATTCCACAAGTTTAGGACTGTCATTTACGTTAGTTAGCTTCACTGACACGGGTTTCTATACAGGACTCACCTATAATAATGCCGATTATTATTAGCAATTCGTTTTTTTATTAGAGAATATTATTTAGGCGAAAGAGCGGTTTATATTATTGACTACGGGATTGCCAAAAGCCGTGATACAAACATTGTATATACAACGTGTATGCACTGATAGTGTCCCTAATTAATTATAGCTGCTCGCCTCTCGCCATAAACATATTGTAATAGCACGCTTCGCGCCATAGTCTTATCATCATCAAAGCACATGTCTATGACATCGTCTCGCTCTGTGTGTTCCTATTTATGCGGTTTTACGTGTACGTAGCTCGGTGTGGTGTGTTTCTTCCCATTACCGATGACGCCTCTACTCTCTACTGAAGGATATCTATCCGCCTTGATACCGATCTGCTGTCATATAAGGCCTTGATTTTATGTTATATTTTGCGTGGGTGATAGGCTGATAGCGCTGTTCCCTTATGCAGACTTTTTATGTGTAAAGGGTTTCTATAGGTGATATAGCCACTCGAGGCGCCTCCTTGCGTCGTAATACAAAACCAATTAGCGTACCGCAACACAGGCAATCTTCGAGTTAAAAACAACGTTCCATTATTATAATTATTATTAATAATATTAATGCTATGTATTTCAACGATTTTGAGCTCGATCTGCGAACTGTGATCTGCGCATAGCTGCCGAATTACTTATAACCGGATAACAGTTATAAATAATGCATTTGGTGAAATTGGCGAATAGCGGTTTGGAAGCAGTTATGTTCGTAACTTGGACGCTCTCTGTTCATCTTAGAATGATTTCCAGTGCGATACCTCTGCACCGTGGTCTCCTCACAAACCTTCCCGCGTGATTCGGCCTTGATGATTAGTAATCAAGGCTCGAGTGATTGTTGGATGACATCCGGACAAATTCGGAACTATAGGGACGGGCGCGTGCGAGGGCAACAATTAATGATGTCCGATTTTTTTGCGAATTAAATAGACAACTGCGTTTTGCGTTGGCGGCGCTCTGTGCCTAGCGTGAAGGACAACCCGAGGCGCATGTCTACGAACCCGTGTTTGATTTAACAACGTATCTACCCTGGATCGATGCGCGCCTGTATCCAGTGTATTTACTAAGGGTAAACTCTCGCTAGAGGATTCGATACATGCGGATACAGCCATCCATGCTCGTTGCCTGGCCTTGTCTTGCTACCGGGTTATGTCACTTACCTCAGATTTGTTTCGCGACCACGATATTCGAAGCCGATGTGAAATTGTGGAGTTCGCGAAATAGTGCTCAGTAAATGTGTGTCAACAGAACAACCACCTCGATAAGCTTCGCAAATAGACTTCTTGTGCATTTGTATCATTAGTCGTCACAGAACACTACCCGTCGTGTGTATGTAGAGCTGTGGAACACCCGGTATTCAGCATACTCGGATTTTGTGTATGTAGAATACGCGCACAAACGTATGTGTCAAATTTTCCACGTAAATTTGCCTAACCCATGATAATTGCGGTAACTAAGAATAACTAACCGACGTAACGCCAGACAATTTGTCCGCGTAGATCCACGTAATTATCATGGAACTATAATTATGTGACTCAATGTGTATGCGTGCCGACCGTGCACATATCCGGGTATATGACAATTCGCCCATCTTAGGGACGATGTTTGAAACCAACATTTACCTCTTAGCTGATGGCGTTTTACGAACATCACTGAAGTACATAATGTAACAATATCATTTGCATCTGTTACTGTATAATTTACACAATAGCGTGCCATAAACACAATAAACTTTAACATGGCCTCGGACAGATATTCAAAATTAACGCTGTATAATGCGTTATAAAGTCTACTCTTACCGATTTCAGCGTCGCTAGAACGTGCAGATATAGGATCGCTTGTGATTGTATCATGATATTATGGTGTAATAATTCGATTATATGTTGAAAAATTATCAAGGCACGTGATACACACCCACGATTACATCTACGCGACTATATCCCTCGCTAGTAATTGCGTTCTAACAGGTTTACACGCACCGCGATGACGCGCCGGAAATAATCACGCTGCTGCACGCTCTTTCATTCTAACTAGATTACCACGGCGCGCGTGATATACACCTCTATCTTGTTTACTTTCGCAAACATTAAAGGACAAAAGCCACGCGCTACCTCCGCGTTCAGTGTAAATCCGTTACAATGCACCATGCAGTGGCTACTCGCCCAATAAAGGTCGTGTCCATGTTTACAATCGATAACAGCGGCCGACGTGGAGGAGTTAGCCGCCATATTCACCGTAACGTCGAATCGCCACGTGACAGCATCGCGTGACAGCATTGCGGCTATCGTACACGTACAGCAAATCATCGAGTTACAAACATTTCTCGCAAAGCATCGCTAGTTAGACGCCGATTCATCAGATACTGTATGAAAATCTTTGTAGAAGTTTAGACATGTATATTCGACATTGAAAGTGCCTATTACATGATTAATTTGCTTTAATGCAGGTATTGTAAGATGACTTTTTAGTAAATAATAAATATCAGAAACTTCTTTAATCAAGCGGGTCACAAATATTCTATGAGTTTCCATGATATAGGTGGTTCACGAGTAGACCCAATTTGTGAAGTGCTAGTATAATGTACTAGTATAAAATGCAGCGAGGCCCACTGTATCTGATAATTTCTGGAATGTTAGACGCAACATTCAATGCAAATTGAAAATATATTTAGAATGAGTGAACAAATTTGAGGTGCAGAAATGATCATGACTCTTTACCTTCAGCATTCTCAGTTTTCCTTGACCAGATCCAAAAGTACCATAAATTGTTAGGTGTCAATGGTAAATGGAACTCGTGTGATAATGGTGTGCTTTAGTAGTGACTGTCATATCTGTCTCTAGTAGTAGATAGGAGCGATAAATGCTGATGGCGGTTGAAAAAATTATTTCATAAATAACTGCACAATTAGAAAAAATATAACGAAATATAGTTTCACCCAATAGCGAACATGTTACTGATTACTCCAGTATGAAAACCTCCATGTTTATGCGGTTATGGTATATAAAATAGCAAAGAATGCAGCCACATTCTTTCATATAATGACATTTAATTGCTTGAAATCGGCAACCACCAGACAAAAGTGCATCTCACTGAATGACGTAGTGGTTTTAGACTGGTACAACATCTATGTTGTTTAAGTCAAGTAACCTTGTCAAAGTACAAGAGCGGGGTCTCATGAGAAACATGTGGCATCATCAATTAACCGCGTCAACACGATGTAAACAAACAGAATTAAATCGTTGTATATTTTTGCAAAAATAACGGTGAACGAGTGTTGCGATTGACACTTGCTGTTACGCGGGCAAAGCTAATAAGTACTGTAGTAGTCCGACAAATACGAGAACGGTCAGAAAAACCGGTTGAAATCCTTGCTTTAAAACACTCGCTTTAATTTGATTCTGATGTGCGGCTCGCGGGACGTCGCGGATGCGTTCGTAAGTTCAGAACAATAATTAAATAATTTCATGAGCTTATAATACCTATTATTAGCTCTTGATAATTTTATTACTATAGAATTATCGTTTATATGACTAATTAGTCCATTAAATTATTAAAATAAAAAAACGGGGGTTCGTGAAGTGGATGTCTGTAATTCGGGGACTGCGCAGGATGATACATGTACAGATTGTGTCTATGCGCCCGCTCGCCATCCCCGCTGGGAATGCTTACTACAAAACACGGCGAGATGAGCTAAAGCAGTAAATATGCGCCGTTCGTTTGTTTGGTGAGGCTGATTCGGCCGCAACAGCTGCGGGACTGCGCGTCGTTAGCAACGCTATCGTCATCGTCTAACGCTCGTCCTCACCCGGGATCGATGCATGCGCGCGACATGGTTCGCTCTATGAGCGATGACTATGAGAGACTCTTGCGCGCACAGAGACTGTTACGAAATCCAGATGAGACGGGATACTAGAGAAGCGTTGCCGAAAGGAGGTGTTGACCCGAAGTGCTGAGCGCAGATCTTGCGCGCAGTTCCGCGGCAAGGCGCACGCGACCGCGGGAACGTCCTACGACAGTATGCAGCGCTGGCAGCTATGGATCCGTGCGCCGAATGCTTAGCCCGGCGCACGCATCCATAGCTGCCAGCGCTGCATACTGTCGTAGGACGTTCCCGCGGTTGCGTGCGCCTTGCCGCGGAACTGCGCGCAAGATCTGCGCTCAGCACTTCGGGTCAACACCTCATTTCGGCAACGCTTCTCTAGTATCCCGTCTCATCTGGATTTCTAGCCCCTATGAGTATATGAGCGTTACTAGAGCTAGCAATATAGTAAACCGACCAGGTTCTCCGACTAGTTACACGGCGGAGGAACCTCTCGCCACGTAGTGTTAAGCGAGATGGGAACTTGTGGCTAGCAATATAGTAAACCGACCAGGTTCTCCGACTAGTTACACGGCGG
>NW_014577135.1:128342-139250 GCF_000485595.1 Priapulus caudatus | reverse complement strand
AGTATTCGTAGGTGTGGATACAATTCGATGCTCGCATTGGGGGATCGTGTTAGATATCATATATATATAGGTGCCTGTAGAATCACGAGGCTGTCCGAGTCGGAGCACTCCGGAATTTCACGTGAATTCTTACGGAACACTTACAGTTCAAGCTTCCCACTGTTCACAGTTTAGGCACTTCTGCCACCATGTTGAAATCTTTAGTTTGATGAGGAGTGTAACTATGCAGAGATACAATAGCAGATAAGAGTGACAATGAAACTAACTGTAAACTGGATTTATTACGAAGACTTGTTGTATTGTTCCTATATATCGGATCCTCTAAACTCAGCCAGTCAACGCTACGCATGAGCGCTATATATTGTTACAATGTGAACAAAAAACTCCGTTATTACAGCAAAGAAAGCGCGCCTAGTAGTGAACAAAGAATTGGGAGCATTTCTAGCCAGTCTCTACCTAACTGGGTAGTGGGATCCCTCGTGCAATGGGCAGAAGAACTGCTCAATTCAGCGAAAACCCGGCTTTCACCTATACCTAGAAAGGACCTGAGCAATGGGGTTGGGAAGAGGGCAGCGAAATCGCAAAAGTGCGCCGCTAGGGCGGCGTTTGAGCGCTTCGCGCGGATATCCGGCTGCAGATCGTCAAGCGAGCACTCGTGAGCGCGGACCTCACCTGTCGCCGCCGCATGGTAGCGCTGCTGTGCCAAGAAAGAAACGAGGTAAAGAATGGGGGGGCTAGTGTACGTGCGCATGCAGTCATATATTGTTAATTAAGTTCATCTGTTTGTTATAATCCTATAAATGAATCTTTTCTTTTTCACTAAACAAGGATTTAAACGTACCGTAAACGTTTTGACATCTGGCAGATGTCTTTATCACTACGTGCATGTATCAATACATCGGACAGATGTCGAAACCTTTACGGTACGTTTAAATTCTTGTTTGGTAAAAAAAACTTGTTTATTTAGTGCGCAGTCTTCTACTAAATTCCTCTGCCTTCTTGATTCGAGTATCGGTCGATGCATGGCATCCCGCTGAGAAAAATGCCGAATAAAGAGGCATTTTAATTATGCTAATGATCCGGCTGAGTATCACCCATTATGTGAGCAGTGGCGGCTGGCCCCATTTTCTAAAGCTGTTATCATGCTAATAACTTAATGGAAGCCAGGAAGAGAAGATATGAAACATAACAAGTTGGTAATAAGTTGGCAACACACTTGGGCGGCCGGCACGCACTTCAATCGGCTTATCGCCGTATATAGATGAAGTTAAGGGGGGTTAGGAGTTAGTTTAGCAGTTGTTGCATTGTTTTCTATTCTGGTACGGTTTACATATTATTACTCATAAATTATTTGTGTTCTAATTACTATTATCAGTTGGGTCAAACAGTTATACATTTTGATGGCATAAACGACTCAAATTGAGCATGGTGTTCATGAGTTCTCCTGTTCAAGGAAACCGCGGACATCCTATATAGGCGCTTACAATGCCCGAATTATTCGTAGACATTGGGGGTATTAGCTAGCTGCCAACTGATTGTTACACTGGTTGCTTAATAAGCTATTTAAGATATCTTATATATATATATATAATATATAGCTATATTGCTCTAACTATAGTGTGCGGCGGCCTTGACTGTTACTTACGTGTTGCCGCTGCACTTACCAGACCTGCTGTTAAGGCCGCCGCACACCAGCCGATTTTACAAACGATGAAGCGATGAAGCGATGAAGTGATGAAGCGATGTAGGTGTGCGGCGGCCTTAAAATCGGCTCATCGGCTCATCGGCTCATCGGCTCATCCGCTCATCGGTTCAAAATCAAACATGTTTGATTTGGAACGATCACCCGATAAAAATAAAATCGTCTACAAATGAACGCGCACACCTACCCGATATCGGCTGATTTCTATCGGGCCGATCAAATCGCGTGAAAAATCGGCTGGTGTGCGGCGGCCTTTAGTTGGATGTCATCACCAGCCTTGTCATATATTCTTCAAGGACGTTGGCCCAGACTTGCGGGTTTATATGGCAATGATGATTACCTACGCATCGTTAATACATTATGCGGATTTTTTTTCCTCGTGTTGATGGAAACGATTTCGATTGTGCAAGCAAATAGCGAACGTCGTTGCAGACTGTTCGACGCATCGTTTTCCCTCTTGATGCATATATGTGATATTAATTATAAATTAAAGGCAGTTAATTAGAAATTTATGTGATGAAACGCAATACGTCTCGATTCCTCATTTGATGATGTTCCCGCAGACACGTCGTGCTATTCACATAGCCAAGATGTCGATCGGCGAATTCCCGATCGGTTTAGAAATAAAATAATTAGAGTGTGTCGACTGCTCGATGAAAACTGACGCCTAGCGACGCCCAATGATAGTTGTTTGAGAGCGTCAGCGATAGCATTCACAAGCGAATCATAGAGGCGAATATCATAGAGACTGATTGCGTATAAATGCAAATATTAAATACCTATCGTGTACAAGTACGTGGGCGGAAGTTCGCGCATCAGTCATTTCTATAATTTATTCTTGGTGACAGACAGTGATCGGAAGAGAAAAACACGATATTGGTTTTATACCCTTTGTGACGAGCCACTCTAGAGACCTGTTGGATAATATTACCCTGCATACATAATTAGATACATTGCGTCTATTATAATAAAATCGGGAATAATTTCGTCTCATTAGCGTTCAAGTAACGAAGTATTAGTGGAGATGAGAGTACGGTAGCGGAGTAGAGGTATTAGCGGAGATGAGAGTACGGTAGCGGAGTAGAGGTATTAGCGGAGATGAGAGTACGGTAGCGGAGTAGAGGTATTAGCGGACCTCCGATATAGAACGTCGTCCGTGGAATAGAATTTCTTATTTGCGTCGAGGATAGGTTGGAATAAATTTGTTTACTGTTTCAACCACATTTAGCCCGCTAACAATTCAGTTACTAAATACTAATATACACCGGTCGGTCGGCCGTGAGGTTTAATTTATAACGTTACAACGCCCAGATAATGATTTTTTATATAAGTTGGGTAACTGCCTGTAACATCAACAGCGGCCGTGCAGAATTGTTTATCGAGTCGGAATGCCGCGCATGCGTAGGCATCATTACAGTTAAATATTTCATATTACTTATCTCTGACTATATACATAATAAATGTGTGCTCATCAAACTTGTTTGCTTACTAAAATATTTACCGTGAAATTAGATAAAATCGTAACTAAACATGGACGTTTCTGTTAGGCTTATTATCTTAGACTAAAATATACATTTCAGAGATAATTTGAATGCAAACTATTTGCTAACGCAGTCATTCAAGTTATTTTCTTGTCATTTTCATCGTTTTGAATTCATGTTTCTTTAATCTAACGAGCAACAATATTTGAAATAGTTGTATTTTTTCCCGACATTACCTACACCGTAAAGTTGTTTTTGGAGCCGCGTATTTAACTATTGGTGAGATTTTGTGATAGTCTTTTGAGTAATTTATACCTCGTCTGTTTAACTTTAGCTTGTTTCTGCAGTTTGTTTAAAGCCTAGGCAAACCACAAAAAAGTGTTTTTATTGAAAATGCGCATAGTTGGGTTCGCATAGGTTTTGTAATACAGAATCTGCGAAATCGGGCTCTGTTTATCTTCTCACTGAATTATTTACAGATGACATCTCCCCCTCATTCCCACCCTCCCTTTCTTCTCTTCTCTTCATTGTGTGCCTCTTACCTACTTTCTCGCATACATACACAGACGAGCGCGACGGACAAATTTGTGAATGCAATGACGCGAGATATGCTCTACAAACAGACAATGTGTTATAACCCGACAAAGATTCTGCGGTGCACCTTTTAAATTAACCAGTCGCTCACCGTACGTTTTCCGCCTGACAAAACAACTCAATTTACGTTCGGTCTAACGTCAACCTCTTAAACACTGTTATGACATTCCGCGCCACAAATAGATGGTGTTATTTCGGTGGGGCTCGACACAACAACCGAATCGTCTCGTGTTTTCTCGTGTAACCCTGCTCTGCTTTCCAAGCCTGCTATATTGCCGTCGTCATCGTGTTATCGTTGCCGTCGTCGCGCTATATTTCGTCGCCGTCACTACTACTTCATTTCGGTATTACCATTTCGCACATATTTCCCCCGCGCAGAGCCACGCATCGCTCTACATTAGCTAGATTGCTGAGGGAGTAATATTCGGCGACATAAAGGTTTCAATAGGTGCATGTATTACGTCGCCACGAGCAACGTTATATATATATATATATATATATATATATATATATATATAAGCCACTGCAACCATTTTATTAAAATATTTGCTGTGAAGGCTCCGTACATCCATGATGTGTATACTATTGGCATACTATGGCATACTATGTGTATATATCGGGTTTTTATCCCGCTGTTAAAAGCACCAATACAAAGCTGCGTTTCGCGTCTAACAATTATATTGATCCGATAGCAGGTATCCCTAACACAGCCGGCTTTTAAAACGTGGTTGTCCGCCACGGCTTAGCCGTGACCGGTCATGAAAACGAGAATATTTCATTTTAACATGGAACTAAGTCGCCGTCGGGGCGGACAGTTAAAGACAGGATGTCTGTTTCAATTATTTCTAGGTAATCTCATTTATTTCTATAATATTTAATATCTTTCTTGACTGTGTAAGAAAACTTTTTTTAGCTTTGAGAAGCAGATTAGCACGTGAAGGGCGCACTCTCACAATGTCTTAACCGCGTTTAATTAAATAATTTAAATTATGTGTGTTTTTAGTGTTAATCGTCCTACCTGTGCCTGATCATTATTGTTTCGGTAATCTCACCTATTCCGGTGTAAATTGTTTGCATTGCCACGTGCTTGTTCCTAATCACTATTATCAATGGTTGTTTACTCGCAGTTGATTGTTGTGGCACGCGCTGTTCTACCCGTGCGCAATGACAATCGTTTACATCATCAACCCGTTCCTGATTATTATAGCCCACATTTCTCTACATGTCTATTATTGTTATTCCTTACAATGTCTTGCACTGTCCTTATTAATTATGTTTGAAACCTCATACACGGTGTTTGTGAGTATGGTTTACTTATCAGACGATGATTAGCGTATTCTGCGGTCTGCGCTTGTCAGTGTGAACATTTCTCAAAAGCATTTTACTAGAATTACGTTTTAATGTCGTTTTAAATTACAGTTTTAACTTTCTGCGAGTTTATATAACAAAATCTTATGAGTCGGCTATGTTATCAAAAGGCACATGTTTTACCGTCGTGGTTTGAATTTATAGTGACCGTTATCATGCCACTGTACCCTAGTATGTACGCCGCGTATGTAACTTATCCGGCGTAAAAGGTACCACTGGAAATTGAAAACTCGTTGAACGTGTCTTGTCTGCAAAATATTGCTTCACAATTTCGCTTCAAAAGGAATATAGTCAATATTTGAAGTGCTAGGCATTTTAAATTATTTATAGTTTAATATAATCGGACCTGGTACCGACTTGTGTATATAAGCGAACATCTAAGGTGTCCCTTGCCGCCATGGCAACAGAGAGAAATTATTGGAAATAGAGACGAGTCTATCAATGTTCGTGCATAAATATCAGCGCATGTGTCGGTAGGCTGGATGGGGCTCTAAGCTAATGAGCGAGTAACATTAGCAACACCACACATCTCTAGTTGACCCAGCACGATCCTCAAACTGTTCGTCAGAAGCAGATTAAATTAGAACGACTAGATTGGCGCGATTAGATTAGAGCGACTAGATTAGATTATCAGATTAGATAAATGCTCTCGTCGTTACTGATTGATATCGTAATGCAGAGCTCGTGTTTGTGTGATGATCATTGCGTCGTGAATATCTAGCTGTCGTCAAACGTGTCTGCGGTGCGTGAGTGCACTCCGGATAGGCGCGGCGAGATATACTTCAATATACCCATAGGAAAACTGGAGATATACCACCTCTCCTTGAATGAATCACTCAGCTTCATCGTCGTCACTCAGTCATCGATCTGCGCATGCGCGTCGTCTCGCTTCCTCCGCGGTGATCTAACCCGACTTCTGTCTTACTTCCTCGTGTTTTGCAGCTCCGCAGAGCTTTCCGAGAGCCACGCACGTGTTGGCTGTCGCCGGCTAGCGGAGATTCACTATGACGCCGGTGTCGCGTCACCTCGTGCTCGCAGCGGTCACCGTACTCACGATGTGCCAGCCCCGAATAGCGGCGTAAGTATCGTCTGCCATTCGCTGTGTGTTTATTTATATAGAGAGAGTCGTAGCGCGTGCCATGTCTTACGGCGTGCGAACAGATATCGTCGGGGAGATGGGGAATGAGGGAATGAGGGGTGGGGTGAGGGAGAGGAGGAATGAGGGAATGAGGGGTGTGAGGGTGAGGCAGAAGGGAAAGGAGGGAATGAAGGGGGTAAGGGTGAGGCAGAGGGGGAATGAAGGAATGGGGGGATAGGGTGTTAAAAGTGGCGTCGTTTATAGCGCGTACAGTTCGCTTTTTAGCGTTTCTCATCCTTCCGGCTGCGAGTTTTTGAAGTGCTAGAATGTGACCTAAAAAATGACTCGCTTTCCGTGTTGCTTCGCTGGTGCGTTGTATGCGTATAGTTAGAACGTGTTGCTGAATAAGCGGTTTTATTCAGGCATCAGCCAATCTTTGCTAACCTCGGCTAACCTGCGGATTTTTTAACGTCTGAAACGTTTTGGCTCGTCATGAATAATTGAAAGTGTGTATAGTATGGAAACGATTATATATACACGCAAAATGAATCGTATGAAAGGCGCTACCACGCTTTAACAGTTGATGGGATCATTTCGCTGCGTTCACAATCTAACTTTTAACTACGTGGCGAGCAAAATTAATCATGTCATATGTAATCATAGGATTTATAGTAGCGTGATTCACATTAGGTGCTTTCGCGTGCATACAGGTATAGACGTCTACGGTACGTGCGTGCATGCCTAATATAATTGGCTACGGGCTTCTGCGCGGGTGCATCTGCGTGCAAGCTTGCGTACGTGCGAGTATCTGTCTCTCACTCGCTCTCTCTCTCTCTCTCACACACACACACACACTCTCTCTCTCTCTCTCTCCTCTCTCTCTCTCTCTCTCTCATCCTCTTTCTCCTCTCTCTCTCTCTCTCTCTCTCTCTCTCTCTCTCTCTCTGTGTAGGGGGGGGGCCGTAGTGTGTGTATGCGCTCGCGCGTGTGTGCGTGCGTGTGCGTTAAAGCGTGCGCGAGAACATCTGTGTGTGTTTACGAGATCGCGTGTATGTGCGCGTGTATGTACGTGCATGTATACGTGCATCTATGTCCGTGCGTGCATGCGTGTAGGAAGGCGCGTGCGTTCAAAAAAACACGATGTTGTGACAAGCAGAAATACATGTGTGCTTAACATGTCGTCCACGGCAGAAGAGACCGATTTTCAATCCCCCGTGTGACCTGGTCTCCCATTCCACTAGACCGTTACAAACGTGTTTCCCAAGAGGAAAGAGTTAATATATATTTGGAAAATCGCAATCGCGAGTTAAACATATTCCGTAAATATTGTAATAATGTCAACACAGTTTTAAGTTGCTACTACTAATCTTCATATTTTTCTATTGCACTACGATTTTTTTTTCGGTTCGAAAAAAAATGGTTACCGCCCGATTATTAGACAGACAGACAGATAGGCAGGCAGGCAGACAGACAGACAGACAGACAGACAGACAGACAGACAGACAGACAGACAGACAGACAGACAGACAGACAGACAGACAACAACAGACAGACAGACAGACAGACAGACAGACAGACAGACAGACAGACAGACAGACAGACTGACAGACAGACTGACAGACAGAGAGACAAACAGACAGACAAACAGACAGACAGACAGACAAAGCCACAGACTGATGTACGGACGGATGCACGGATGGACAGGGAAAGAGCGATAAAGAAATTACGGTAAAGGAAGAAGAGTCCGATCGAAAGCAAGTGAGAGAGAGAGAGTGCGGCGCTCGGGAAGAAAGCTGCGCGCGTGTATACATGAGTGCGCGCGCGTATGTGTATTTAAGAGAGAGAGGGCGCCCTAGAGAGAGAGGGGGTGGTTAGAGATCGATCGAGCAAGAGTGGGGCACGAGAAGGAGAGCGTGGGAGAGAGGAAGAAAAAGAACCCGCCATGTTCTCTTGGAAAATATAGTAGATATTTATTACCATTTAGTCAAAAATTTATGTCACGTGTGGATTCGCAGAACTGATCGCACCCAATAGAGATTGCATGTAGCCCGGCTTTCACATATATGACGGTACAGCCTATTGACGCCTTGCCAGAGCGTTAACTGCAACGTATCGTATAGGTTTCCTCGTGAAGCTGAGGGCGTTCTCAACCGAAGCGATATCAACTGATCGACCGATCTAAAATAGTTTAGAAGGTAATCTATCAAGTGCGAATTGCGAAAATAGGATACGGAGTGCTCAACGTACACGACTCAATGTGCGTCGAAGTTCGCAACCGTTATGGCAGAAGTGCGGTATGTAGCACTACATATGTATATTCCAAGTGGCCAAACACGCATATAATATTAGCGTATTAAGATTTCATGGAGCTGATGTTGAATATTAATGAGGCACGCGGCGTGTTTGCCACGGCGTGCGGGTGTGTATAGTTCCTATCGCTGTCAGCGTATATAAACATTATCGGGTAATCTATGTAAGGCGAGAACTAACATGAGTGACGTACGTATCATGAAGAGAATGTACGAGAGATATAGAGAAAATATGAGAATGGAGAATGTACTTTCACGTGGTAATGTACGATGGTAGGATGGTCGACTCAAATGCCGCTTATTTTGAAGAGATTCTAGGGCAAAACTACTTGAGAAATTTATTAATGGCGACGTCATAACCGTGTTTGCATTCTAATAAACACGACATAAATATGAATCGAATACTGTTTCGCGTAATTGTTATTTCGTACACACGTAATATTTAAGATTCATGCTAGGATTCTTACACTAATCATGAATTCACTGTGTACCCGTCATGTAAGCCTAATAGCAGTAATAATTAGACGATTAACAGGTGTGCCTGCTTTGCTCTATGAATACATTCTGATACACACCATAGAACGTAAAAATGCATTCAAGCACAATCGACGCATGGATACAATGACGCACTCGCGTTTTGCGAATTTTGCATATCGCAATTACGTATTATTATGCAAATGTGGAATAGCGACGGCGCAATAGGCATACGAGTAGCCTATTGTTTCCCAAGAACACTTGACCATCTACATTTGCGAGTGTATGCAACATAGAAATCTACGGCCCACAGCTTTGACGGTCTATAGCTTTTTATTTGAGTATGACTATACTTTTATAAGTGCATGAATGTATGTGAAATTTATACTGAGTATTATGAAACGATGGTCATCATGAAACCACGAATGCAGTTAACATTGCATGTCCCGTTAATGTAACTGCTGAGGTGATTATAGTTCGGTGGTTATTGGGGTTCGTGTGCAAATTGCGCCGCTGCGAACATGATATTTGATATTTAATTACTGCAGGTTTGTGTCGACGCAATTGTAACACACGGCATTAATTCGCACAGTGTGTAGTGCGCCGTTGTAAAGCGGTTCCACGTTTCTGTGCTATATGTCACATATGCGTGTATTGCAAAAACAATGCAGTAGATGTAGTACTTTAGATGCACTAAGAGATGCACTTTATATGCACTAAACACCGGTGCCAGTGTTTATGGATCAACGCATTAATTATTCGGTTAGTGCTGAAATTATGGCCCTTCTTAAAATGGTGGGGTGGAGGAAGGGGATGTAGAGTTGGAAATAACAAATATATATATATGTGTTAAAATTTGCACACATACTGACTGCATCCACCATCATCAAACGTTCGCTAATTCTAAAGTTTCATGACGCGTTATAAAGCTGCACACAGGATGACACCCAATGACATACCGCGGGTTCGTAGCATGGAACTAATTCATCTTTCTGCAAGTATGAACACTACGGGATTTTAGCGCGGGCTTTCCTGAGCAAACGCAATTTGTATTCGCTAATTAGGTTATGATTTACGACAAAGAACGCAATAGTGACTAACTTATTTTACGCGTTCTCTTAAGCGCAAAATCGGTTTCGGACGATAAAACATGTACGGCCGCTAACAAAATATATTCAGACCGAGTTTCCATCAGATCGGGGTAAATGGACGAGGAGCAGGCGTCATTGGCTATATAGCTTATTTCTTCTCGCGTGATCCTGAAAGCTTGATTATGGACGAAACACGCACGCGTGAAAGCAACCTTTGCAAGCTGCGTTTATCTAAAACTTCGATACAATCGTTTCTGCTAAGCACAGACGCTGCACAGGCGCGCGCGTATATAGGAGAAAATGCGCGCGTTGGATGCACAGGTTGGTAAGGGGGCACTCATGACGTATTAATTCGTTCTCGCATTCCATCGAGCTTTCGCAGTAGTCGTCATGCAAATTACGTACTTTGTGGGGTTTCGGCTTACGGGGTTTCACATTCGCTCGGGACCATAATGGCGTGGCGCGCTATAACTATAAACTATAACTATAACTATATATATATATATATAAATAATATCTTAATATATGGAGATCAGTGGTTGGTGCGTATAACCGCGCTAGAGAAATCGTCTGCTAATACTCGGCGGCTAGAGCAGCGGGCGGTGCTGTTTCACACGCGCACGATGCCACTAATTGTCTGCAACGTTTAATGAATGAGCTAGGAGGCTGCATGGTGATGGGAGTATGCCACGTAAATGGCTTCCCTGCAGTGTAATTAACCAACGATTAAAACCGATAACATCGCGTTTCGGTGGCGGCGTGCGTGCGTGCGTACGTGCGTGCGTGCGCGTGTGTTTGTGTGCGAATGTGT
>NW_014577135.1:102699-128332 GCF_000485595.1 Priapulus caudatus | reverse complement strand
ATAGCACTACATATGTATATTCCAAGTGGCCAAACACGCATATAATATTAGCGTATTAAGATTTCATGGAGCTGATGTTAAATATTAATGAGGCACGCGGCGTGTTTGCCACGGCGTGTGGGTGTGTATAGTTCCTATCGCTGTCAGCGTATATAAACATTATCGGGTAATCTATGTAAGGCGAGAACTAACATGAGTGACGTACGTATCATGAAGAGAATGTACGAGAGATATAGAGAAAATATGAGAATGGAGAATGTACTTTCACGTGGTAATGTACGATGGTAGGATGGTCGACTCAAATGCCGCTTATTTTGAAGAGATTCTATGGCAAAACTACTTGAGAAATTTATTAATGGCGACGTCATAACCGTGTTTGCATTCTAATAAACACGACATAAATATGAATCGAATACTGTTTCACGTAATTGTTATTTCGTACAAACGTAATATTTAAGATTCATGCTAGGATTCTTACACTAATCATGAATTCACTGTGTACCCGTCATGTAATAATTAGACGATTAACAGGTGTGCCTGCTTTGCTCTATGAATACATTCTGATACACACCATAGAACGTAAAAATGCATTCAAGCACAATCGATGCATGGATACAATGACGCACTCCCGTTTTGCGAATTTTGCATATCGCAATTACGTATTATTATGCAAATGTGGAATAGCGACGGCGCAATAGGCATACGAGTAGCCTATTGTTTCCCAAGAACACTTGACCATCTACATTTTCGAGTGTATGCAACATAGAAATCTACGGCCCACAGCTTTGACGGTCTATAGCTTTTTATTTGAGTATGACTATACTTTTATAAGTGCATGAATGTATGTGAAATTTATACTGAATATTATGAAACGATGGTCATCATGAAACCACGAATGCAGTTAACATTGCATGTCTCGTTAATGTAACTGCTGAGGTGATTATAGTTCGGTGGTTATTGGGGTTCGTGTGCAAATTGCGCCGCTGCGAACATGATATTTAACTTATTACTGCAGGTTTGTGTCGACGCAATTGTAACACACGGCATTCGCACAGTGTGTAGTGCGCCGTTGTAAAGCGGTTCCACGTTTCTGTGCTATATGTCACATATGCGTGTATTGCAAAAACAATGCAGTAGATGTAGTACTTTAGATGCACTAAGAGATGTATTTTATATGGATCAACGCATTTATTATTCGGTTAGTGCTGAAATTATGGCCCTTCTTAAAATGGTGGGGTGGAGGAAGGGGATGTAGAGTTGGAAATAACAAATATATATATATTGTAGACACGAGGTTTGCATTAATTAAATCAGTTAATCATTTTTATAACTCCGGTCCCGTCACAAGAGAAGAAGTGTAGACAGTGCCACAAAGAATAGATTTATTCAGGAAAGCTCCTGCAGTTAATAGAGATACACGTACTACGGTACACGGAGAAGTACTGAAGAATTATACACAGTGCGAGTGCAATTTACACAGCTAAAAGATACTACGTTTAGAAATATAGGAAGTTAACGCACGTACTAAAAGATAGCTCACTACGATAGAACAAATGAGAATGCAAGACAGTTATAGGTCCATAGTAGCATAGATCTATAGTGGCATGAACCTTAAGCCATTAGATAAGAAGACTTACATACTCACAGACTGGTAACAAATGCACGTCGCAGCACTGACAATGTTAGCACTCAACTCAAACTCAAAACACAACTGACTGTGCTCGCTCGACTGTCCCATATATACACGCTTAAATTAGCAGCCACGAACCCTCCCTCCAAACAAGGAAACATCCCTGGACACGAAACTTAACCAGCAGATGTCGATTTAGACTCCTATGCACACGATCGGTTTATGTGGGTAACTGACCAGGCCACCCCTTACAAGGGTGCGACGTTCGCTCGTCTATAAACGAGTCTTCCTCTATTGTGTCGACGCCTCCTCCCGGGGAGAGTCGGAACCCGAGTTCGTGCTAACTGTGTGTACAACAATCTTGCCACACCCACGCACAAACAACAACATTAGCAGCCGCCTTGCCTGAGCGAAACTGCCGTAGACTCCATTTCACACATCCCATCCGACTCGTCAATCTATCCTCGTTTACAAGAATCAATCTGCTGGCCAATAATCTTAACGGAGTTATAAAAATGATTAACTGATTTAATTAATGCAAACCTCGTGTCTACAATATATGTGTTAAAATTTGCACACATACTGACTGCATCCACCATCATCAAACGTTCGCTAATTCTAAAGTTTCATGACGCGTTATAAAGCTGCACACAGGATGACACCCAATGACATACCGCGGGTTCGTAGCATGGAACTAATTCATCTTTCTGCAAGTATGAACACTACGGAATTTGAGCGCGGGCTTTCCTGAGCAAACGCAACTTGTATTCGCTAATTAGGTTATGATTTACGACAAAGAACGCAATAATGACTAACTTATTTTACGCGTTCTCTTAAGCGCAAAATCGGTTTCGGACGATAAAACATGTACGGCCGCTAACAAAATATATTCAGACCGAGTTTCCATCAGATCGGGGTAAATGGACGAGGAGCAGGCGTCATTGGCTATATAGCTTATTTCTTCTCGCGTGATCCTGAAAGCTCGATTATGGACGAAACACGCACGCGTGAAAGCAACCTTTGCAAGCTGCGTTTATCTAAAACTTCGATACAATTGTTTCTGCTAAGCACAGACGCTGCACAGGCGCGCGCGTATATAGGAGAAAATGCGCGCGTTGGATGCACAGGTTGGTAAGGGGGCACTCATGACGTATTAATTCGTTCTCGCATTCCATCGAGCTTTCGCAGTAGTCGTCATGCAAATTAAGTAAACTTTGTGGGGTTTCGGCTTACGGGGTTTCACATTCGCTCGGGACCATAATGGCGTGGCGCGCTATAACGTCGCGCAAAAGCGGGTATTTTTCATACAGGTGCTTTTTTCTCGCCGCCGCAACTTTTCACATCCTTTCATCACAACGACGGAGCGAGGGCTTCCATTAGGCAATTTCTTTATGGACGCGGCTTATCCGACAGCGGGCTACGTCTGCAAGAACCCCACCGCCTGCGATTCCTCTAACTTAAAACTGCGTGTATGCGACTTCTAACATTTACTAGCTTTCATTTTCTGTATTCTAGCCTCTAGACATAAACCGATCTATGTTATTATTCTTGTATTACCGTCCCTTCCTACCTGGTTAGGTGGGTAGTTAGTGATCTTCACCTCGTCTTTGACTTAAACCTATAACTGTCTTGTGTCTGTCTTGTGGCATGGTCTGTGTCTCTTCCCATAAACGCTCTCATCTCTTTCATCTCGGTTAACACTGCCCGTCCCTATGTTCTCTGCGGCTTTTTTTCGTTTGCGCATTCCTGTTGGTATTTATCTAAAAGCCACCCTGTGTATCCTCTCTTGAGCCACTCTAGGCACATTAGCGAGCCACCCGATCCTGCGCATCTTGCCCACAAGTAACATGTTCTTGCGTCCCTAGTTAGGAGTTAAATATTTAATAAAATCTTCTTGAATTAATGTTATTCGTTTATGAAAAATAACGCCTATATAAACTGGTTGGAATAGAGGTAGATTGCGACCATCTAAGAGAATAAACTACCCTTAATTTTGTAGAGAAGACGTAATCGAATCGAATCGCCCGTGTGTATGGGCAGCAATACCTTTAAATTTGACGTTAATTAGTTCTGAGAAAACATGAAGAATAGTAAGAACGAATTTCAATCCATCAATTATATTTCAAATTCCCATTCAGAATCGCAAGGTATGATATAGAAAGTGTAGCAATGAAAGTGCAAAATACCAAAATACCAAACAACGGCGAGTTATACTCTCATGATGGGATCACACCATACCTGATATTTTAAACAAATGTAAAACACTAATTAGAGCTGCTAGCGTTAGATCCCGTACGTGTAATATATAGATTAGAACTCGCACGTACATATATAGATATTTTCTGGTGCTAGCCACGTGACTCAGGAGACTCATCTGCTAAATGATTTATAAGTCAAAATCTCTAACCGTGAAAACCTGGCCTTTCTCGCAACCTCGTAAGAACTGTCTCGTTCCGCCGGGCTGGAAAGCTACCTGAACAACCGAGAACGCTCTGCGATGTTTTCCATCTATGCTCACGCGCTCCTGCCGCGACTTCGCAAGACATTTCGGGCCGCTTACGTGCACCTCTGCGCCACCAATGACGCCACAACGCGCAGCTATATCAAAATTAATGTCGCGGCCTTAGGTTCTCCGTTGCTCCGAGGATATTAGAAGGAACTTGCGTGCGACGGTTAATAGAGAGAAACGAACAGGAAAGTGTCGAAACTGATCGCTGGTTAGAAATAGCAATCGCGTCAGTTTCTCGATGTCGTAGAATACAGAGGTAACTTTTCCCCGATTGGGAATTACTTCAGAATTCAATTGACAACGCGAGCAAACTCATCGCGCTTCCGCTGCCACCGCTGCATCCACTACTATCACCGCAGTACATCATTGACGAAATCACACAATTTCAGCTCTAATTAGGCTCGGTTTCTAGCAAATGATGCGGGTATTAGATATAGTGCAGGGCATTAATATTCACTATATCTGATAAATGTCGTGTGCGGATTGCCGTGTACAGTCGTTTATTCCTGGTTCATTGCTAACAGGACACCAAGCACGAATTTAGTCGCAGTTTTGAAGAATGCTACTGCAGTAGATCCACACGCCGTGCAGTAAGTGCAGCTTTTGTCAGCATGCTCGTAGCTTTTATACTATAGGTTTTATGTGAATGGTTACATTCTCTCTATTTTTACATGTGTCTCGACTACACAGGGCATTCAAGCAAATGATGATAGGCATTCTACTTCTACAGCTTATCGCAGTCAAATCGAACGAGTCAGATTGCGAGGGTGTGCGACCGACTTTAGCAGCGCTCGTAGATTAAACGTCTGGCAATATATGGATTGTTGTGAATGCTGTCCTTCTTGCTATTTTCGCGCGTCTACAATTTAGTCCACAGAATAGATCAATTAGCACACGGTGTATGCCCGGAGTAGTCGGTGTCCCCTTTCACCGTGATCTTGTAAGTAATGCGATAATTTGCCCTTGAACATTTTTTTTAATTAACCCGAATGGGTTAAGTTGTACTGATGCGAAAAAAACGTTTCGAATGATATTAGTCGCCACTATTTTGTGCACAATAGCTGTGATTAGCACTCTCAATTACTCTCGCAATTACGGGTAATGCGTGCCAAAAAACATACAGATTTTCCCACTTTCAGAAGATAATTCACGATGCGTTATCGAATTAGTCGATCGATATAAAAAATTGAAAATTGCGAAACGTCGGAGCGCAGTGAAAGCTGCGTAGCTGCTGTGAAAACTCGTAAACTTCCCACTTGCATGAGGCACGCTAAAGATGGCTGCGCCCGATGGGATACGAACGCCTTACGGGATACGTAAAAAGACAGGGCGGCAATTTGCCTCGAGGACCCAAGCATTGAATGTTAAACGGTATTTCATTGGTCACATTGTAAACATGATGAAAGCTAAGTGCTGATTCGCTGTACATAAAGTCGCAGCTCACATTTCGCATTTCGCATCTCGCATTTCGCATTTCGCATTTCGCATGAGCCTTTTGGGCTTTTGTAATTCAGCGAAGGAACTGGCAATATGAACACGGACTATCTGATGTTATTACGAACGCGACGATTAAACCAATAAAATGTGTCATATCTTTTTATGTAACGGCTAGTTGATAATCATATGCGCAAATTGAATGTGCGATCAAACATTAACGCCGCCATCTTTGGGAAACATGCATAGTATAATAAACAGGCCGCAAGGAAATGCCACGTAAGCCTATGTAGGCCCTAACGTATAAAACAATACGTTAACTTGCGGAGACACGCGTCCGTAACCATAAATTCAAAACGTTTCGGATTCTGGAAGGAACCTTTTACAGAATGAAATCACTATCGTTTCAACACGGTCTAAATACGTTTGATAATAAAATTCGATGTTGTTTCAGGCCATCTAACAACAGATATGATGAGATGATAGAATCATTGTTTTGAATTTCAATTAATTCGGTGTGAGATGTGAAGGAATAATAACTGATTAACCGCCGCTACTGGGTCGTTGACGGTAATACGCTTCATTAATTGAGCTAGCTGACGTTGGGGTAGCAAACGGGTGTGCGTAGCAACTCGGTGTAGACGATTGTGAGGGGACTCCGTGAGAATAATGATGAATCAGCACCATTAATCGATGTGCTACCTTCCGTTATATCTCGTGGATCGTGAAGTCTTCCTTTATGAATTATGACGATTTTACGTATTCGTCGTGAGCATCGTCGTAGCTCGTACACACTAACGCATTGTTAACGCCAAAAGCCCAACTAATTTATGACAGCTGCTTTGTCTGCAGCGATAGGTTATATATTCTATATACACAGTATATTTATAAGTTATTATATATATATATATATAATTTTATAAATATATATATATATATATATATAATTTTATAAATATATATATATATTTATATATAATTTATAAATAAATAAATAAATAAATAAATAAATATATATATATATATATATCCTGATATATATATATACAACTATAAGAAACCATTTTAATTTCAATATCATGATGAATTACTATTTTTTTATTAATCTGTCATCGGTCGATAATTGATTAGTTTATAATTGTTTGATTATTTTGTCTGAGCCATAATTAATCAACCTGAAGAATAAACAACCTCTTTTGATATGTGCGAATTATAAAATAACAATTCGGGAGCATTACCTAACCATTTAATATAAATTAGTGTTAACGGGTTTAATTGCGTTTTTTAACCATCTTGCGTTCTTTTTGCCATCAATCAACCTACATAACAAGCAAACCTCCTCTGCAATTTTGTGTTTAATTCTAAAATGGCAGTTCAGCCGTTTTTTGTCGAATTATTTGTTGTTAGCCATCATTAATCAAACGCGAATAACAAAGGCCTCATTTGAGTCCGCTAACGATAGAATAATAGTACGGCAGTTTTGTCTATGAACTGCTTCACTACTTTGCCTATGTAACACAGCCGTGATGATGGAGTCGCGTTGACGCGAATTCCCTGATTTTTACATTGCTAAAGTTAAATGATTCACATTTCATGCAAAAAGCTGGCACAAAATGTATACATACATAACGGTTACTTAATTTTTGCAGTAATTTAATCATCTATGTGCTGGTACTTAATAATAAGGAAAAATGTAAGTATTCTGCTTAATTCCTACGTAAGATTACTTAATTCCTAATTATGCGTGGCGATAATAATTATAGTGAGCAGTGAGTGATAGTGATTACGTCGTACGTTTAGTTACTTTTCTTCCGGCAGTCAAACTAATTACAGTTCCCTTGAACATGGGAATTTCATCTTCAACGAGAAGATAATTGCGTATCGTTATGTGAATTACTAGTTACAACGTATGTTGATATGGGATCGATCTCGTATCATGTCTCGCACCATGTCACTGATCGATATTCGATGGTATTTGGTATCGGAGCGCCTGAAAAATATTAGCTACTTAATATCAGATAATCATTATCAACTACTCGTCATAAGGTACTCAGTACCAGATATTCAGGGTCAGCAGTAAAATACGCCTGATGCATCGGTCGTCTAGCAAATGCATAAACATATCTAATATACGAACCACGAATATCGACTCGTTTATAGCTGTCAGCGCCATCTATTATTGCATACCATGATACACATTTACTACACACAAGCAGTTGTCTATTTGCACCTACGCTACCCAAATTCAATATATTGTTAAAGCTGAGCTAGTGTTTTTCTGTAAACATATTACGTGTTTACTTTTTAAGAACGTAATTTTTGTAGTAGCTCAAGCTGGATAATATCAAAAGTACATAATAGAGATCTCTATTATGTACTCTTGGTAATATCAAATGATGAATAAAAGTATGAGTTCACGCTTAATTTTTAAAGCTGTTGGAAGTTAGAAACTGTTGTAGGAGGCTTGACTAGTCTTTAGACGGCACGCATGCAAGTCAGCTATAGTTAGTGAGGGAATAGGGCAAAACGAATATATCTTTGGAGTATGTGTGTATGAGTTTTATTGTTTTATTTATCAACGGTACACCTTGAGCTGACAAGCTTTATATTACTAAGAAATTCACGGAATTTCCGCGCCACAAATTTTATTCTTGATAAATGGCTATGCTTTTAAAGTGCATGCGCCTAGTATAGAACATTAGCCGCGTTCACACGTAGCAAGAAATTCGGTATTTATCGTTCACACGAGGCAAAATGCGCGGTCCAAGAAATACGGTATCTAAACAGATCCGGTATTTGTTGAAATACGCGGCTTTCCAGACCCCGAATAATTTGCCGTGCTTGAGAAATACCGGATCTCTTAGACCGCGCATTTCCTCGTGTGAACGCTAATACCATATTAACCGCTAAATACCGCTAGAACCGCTAAATACCATATTTCTGAAGCCGCGTATTTTATAGACTGGTCCGCGCTCGACAGTTCCAGTGTAACGCGAGTGGAACTGTCGAGCGCGGACCAGTCTACGTATTTTATCGGCAGTTGGTGCGCATTGCATTGTTTATTTCGCATTGTTCGCTTGATTGTTTAAAGCAGCTCGCAGCTCGCAAATACGGCATTTCTGGAGCCGCGAATCAGCGTGTGAACGCTCGGCCGCGTATTTGCCTCAGATTCGGTATTTCGCAAATACCGTATTTCATAAATACGAGGTCTCGTGTGAACGAGGCTAATAATTGGACTATTTATTATTTCTAAACATCTATAAAATCAAATATCTAATCTAGCATGAAGCTTACATATGCAAAACAGAACAATACATTCTACTGCAGGTTATAAAACAATTAATACTTGGTGATATCTCTCATGTAGAAAGTGAATTATCGCAGTCGTGGCTTCTCTAAGCAGTTATACAAGGTACAACTAATTCAATTATCTTTGGTGATATCTGCACTTCGAATCAGAGTTATGCTTCTGTGATGTGTTTATTCGCAGCGAATACTGTTTCGCATACCGGTCTCCCTAGCGCGTGAGTTCATGTGAGTGTCCACCATCGATATCTCCAGCGCCCGCTAGCTTGCATTCATGAGCAGAAAATCTACATGTTCACATTAGACCTGCGCCAGCAGTTAATCAAAACCAGTGTCATAACGAGCAGCTGCTATCCGTATAATCGATTATTTTATTAATCATATTCAACGATTTATAAATAATTTATTACAATTTATTGAAAACGTTAATTAATATATTTCTCTTTAAGACAAAGCGAACGTAAATCGCCATCCGTCGTAATCGCACATGCTCGGTTCGCAATAATTCACGGCTTGTGGGCTAATCTACGCGTTAAAGCAATACACGATCGAGAGTATTAACTAGAAAGCCTTGCGTCAAACGAATGCGCAATATATTAGTCATTCACGGCACATTACATATACTATGGTACTGCCCGGCACATATACTATCGATAGCCATGGTTTCCTCGCATTGAACGACACACGCCTACGACGGCGGGATAAAATGCAAGCCGTCGCTATATCATTTTACCGGCGAACTTCCCAATTTTATTGCGAATTTCAACCGCAAATGTTAGCAATTTGGGTTGTGCTCGACGCTGCGTTGATCTGCCGCCGGAGCGTGTGTGAAGCCGGGTGACCGGCACTGGGGGCTAGGGGCTGTGGGCCCTGGGCGCTGGGCGCTGGGGACTGGGGACGGCCCTCAGGACCCTGGGCCACACAGCGCGTAACTACGTAATATATAGGCTATTGTGAAGGGCATACACTCGAAGGTCATTCAACGTAGTTCTCTCGGCTAAGAACTGTGAGAGTTAAGAGTGTGTGCGCTATTACAGATCCATATGTCAATGACGGTCTATACTTTGTAAAGGAGTGCGCGCGCGTCACGCGCGTGATTCTAGCGGTGTCTCATTCCAATACCGATGCCCCGTTCGCTACTGTACGTCGGTGAGGCATTAGCTCACATCGTGAAATTCGATGTTTGAGCAGTGTTGGTTTTGGCCGTGCGCCTGCAGATGAGAGAAATTTGATCGGAGTCTTAATTGTTGACAGCGATGTCTCATCATAAAATCAATGAGTGACACTAGGCGGTGGCTGCCACCGCTATTCATGCGATAACTGCGTGTGTGCGTGCATGTGTATGTGCGTGTTGTGTGTGCGCGCGTGTATTTAAACATGTGGGTGTGCGTGCGCGCGCATGTGTGTGTCTGTCTGTCTGCCTGCCTGTCTGCCTGTCTGTCTGCCTGCTTGTCTATCCGTCCGTCCGTCCGTCCGTCCGTCCGTCCGTCCGTCCGTCCGTCCGTCCGTCCGTCCGTCCGTCCGTCCGTCCGTCCGTCCGTCCGTCCGTGCCGTCGTCGTACTGTGGCGTCCGTCCGTGCCGTCAGTCCGTTCGTTCGTTCGTCGTCCGTCCGTCCGCCGTCCGTCGTACTGTCTGTCTGTCTGTCTGTCTGTCTGTCTGTCTGTCTGTCTGTCTGTCTGTCTGTCTGTCTGTCTGTCTGTCTGTCTGTCTGTCTGTCTGTCTGTCTGTCTGTCTGTCTGTCTGTCTGTCTGTCTGTCTGTTTGTCTGTCCGTTTGCGTGCCTGCCTGCCTGCCTTATGTGTCTGTGCATGCGTGAGCACTATAGTTCGTTGCGCGCTAAATAACTAGACAAAAAAACAGAAATAAGCCAAAAGAGAAACTAACTATCAGAAAAAAATGTAATGCGGGTTAGTGTAGCGAATCCAAAAGAGATTACGAACCGCGCCGGAGTTTTCACACGGTCTTCTTTCAGCGATCACATTTCTCCGTGTGACGATTGCTTCTCCATTGCAGAGTGGCAACTGGTTTTGAGCGGTTGGACCGAGTCATGGAGAACTACGACAACCGACTTTACCCTACCTACGACGAGCACGGTAATAGCGGCCGTAAGCCGTGTCCGTTACCATTCTGTCACGCCGTGTAGCGTAGCAACCGAACTGTGGGTATGGTCGTCGACTCACCGTGTAAATAGTCCTCGAATTGTTAAATCAGGCGACTCTTTTGGCATGCGTTTTTCTGATTCGCTTCTTCGCGATTTCTTTCGTCAGTATTCTGCGAATTGTAGAGTGGGAATTTTTCCACTGTGAGAAGTAACTCTCCTGTTGTTGAAAGACGGACGTAAATACGGAACCTACAGTAGATTTTGTTTAGCGCAAATGATGTGTGCCTATACACCATAGCTAATTGTAGCCCAAAATGTAGCCGATAAGTTTGTATTGTTGCATGTGAAGGCACTAGAGTACTGCTATTCTGTATATGCGCAATCGGACTATTTATGGCTGAAGTAATGCTCAGACATTTAAGATTAGACGATAATGCTCAATATGCTCTTAAACGTATAACGTTATAGTATTTAAATATGGCCGCTAAACTCTAACACAAATGCATGCTGTTGGGTGTAGTACACGGGATCTGGTGCGCGAAATTCTGTTGTTGTTGCTACGTTTCACAAAGTATACCGCTTTATGTTGTCTGCACGCAACGTAGTGCGTGAGGAAACTATATTCTACATCGGGACTGATCTAAACTGCGGTTATCGGCGGGCGTTTATCTTAAGCGACGTTGAACTGTTCAGACCGATGCACATAATAAGCTGTAGTCATAATCAGACCGCAAGACATCAGTGTGAAATAACCGGCAACGTCCCTGGATTTCCCGAACTAACATGAGATAAATAATTGTCAATCTGCACGCATGTCGCATGTTGTATGATTTCTTTGGCAGTCTGTAGTCCCGAGAACACATATGCAGAGCATGATAGATAGTCATGTCTTACACCCGTTAGATCTGTGTATGTTCCCTGCTTCGTAGAGCTAATAGATCTACACATTTGAACACTATGTTGCACGCTTGGTGTCGTGAGTGTGAATGCGCGCGCATGTTTCGTTTCAAATAAGTTGACTGTCACGTTTTGATGTTGATATGAGGTGCTTTAATCAATGATCCATTATTGGTCCAAGATCACATCCTTGATCGTACCAAGTGAAACGGATATATACTGACAACTTTGACATGCATTAACTCGCAGCCAATGATATTTCTCGGACATATAACCTTGATCATCATCAGTTTATTTCAATATACTTATTATACACGAGTAACACCCATGTGTTAATATGATGTCTTTTACTGTTCTAAATGCCCCCTATGCGGTAGATGTACGCAAATAATAGTTTCCTTTGTGAATACTTTCGTGGCAGTTAACATCAGCTCAAATAACTAGAAGCTAGAGAGGTTTTATGAACCGCTGGCCTGGTTTTAAATATATCATATGTATCCCCGATGAACATTTAGTTTCCCCGGCTGAAAGGTTTATGCTAGATTGTAAGCTCGGCTAAAACTCAATTAAAATTGCTCATTCTGCTGCGGATTAGCACATTTCAAATAGAGGCAATTGTCGTGGTGATGGCCACAGTTTATTATGCATTCCTGCTATAAAGATAGCGCTGAAAGCTATAAACCGAACAAATAGCTGCTCCACTCATTTGATATTGTCATCGATTCCACCGTCATCGTCGTATGACAGCGACGCTAAAGTAAAAATTTGCTAAACTAATGCACCGCTCGCAGAACGAAGGCGAAAGGTTATAACTGGTATTCAATACAATGTGACGCAATAGAAAGTTAACGCAATACTGCATCCGCGCTTCTATATTTAATATTGTATCGTTATATTATTTAATAATTAAATATTATTTAACTGAGTGAGACATATGACCATATAACTTACGAAAACGCAGTCAGCAGAGGAGCAAAGGTCTGAAGGTTTTTTCACAGGAACATTCATAAACTGTTCAGAATTTTAGTAGTCTAAAAAAGGAATTTTCGAAAGTAACTATTCCGACCGGCATAGAAATATGTATAAATATTATATGTAGTTTAGCTATGCTAATTACGCAATGAAACTCCGTGCGAATGTTCTGTAAGATATGATGTCACTATTTGGCAGACGTGTTCGACCTTTGTGTTCAGGTAAATCGCCAGCGATCATTACGGGTCGAATTGTCGTGTATCTGGTATGTGAATGTTCGAAATAAATGTGTCGAATTGTCGGTGAAAAAGACGTGGCGCAACTTACCCAAATATTTCGGACGTGGTTTCGGTGACGAATGCTTAGGTCCGCGATATTAACGGATACGTAAGCGTGTCGAATTGACGCATACCATATATATATATATAGTATATCACAATCAACATATAGCATATAGCATCTTTCAAAACAGTTCGCACAATATTGAGGTGTATTTATCTTGGCGCACGTCACGCAAAATGGCGTGCGAATTCCTTGCAAACACAAGTGACGCATTCATCGGAATGTGTCGACCTTGATATGTCACGACATTGCGTAAGTTAGCGGGTTACGCGCGCAGTGTGGGTTGACAGGTAGGGATCACACTATCGGATTTGCTTCATTGTAAACCCGAAGGTCGCGAGTGGAATGTAGGACGTAAATGTTTCGCTCTCGTATTCTGGCGAGGAACGGATAGGTAAGCGCGGTGGGTGGTTTATGTGTTCCGCTACACGAAGGACATTAGCGTATCGTGTGCCACAAGCAAAAAGGCGTCCGTGTTTTAAATGCAAGCTTTCCTGCAATATTGATCGATAGCACAAGATGTGTTCGCGTGATGTGATTTAGCGTGGTACTTTTGTTACGTTCGTTGTGCCATATATAATATACGTGTGGAAGATTTAGTGCATGTGCATGCTCGTACATTGATGTCAAAACCTGCATCTGTGCGCATGTGTAACATGGCGTCTTTGTAAAGGTTTCGCTTCGTTAAGATAGGATATACGTAAAGCGACGCGCATTATCGAGTCACTGCTTAGTTACATTAAAACATGTCCTGCGTTTAAGTTCTTGCGTGCACGAACCAGAATCCCACACTCGTTCCCATAATTTACAATCTAAAGGGTTTAAACCCTTGGGTTCAAACAATCAATACCATTTCTGATAACAATGAAAACGAGATGCTTGTGTCAGGACTGCGTGTTTCGAGCAGTCACATACGAATACCAGTATTCGATATTAAGAGATAAGTGCAACGTTTGAGCTTTACCGCGATTTTATACAGAACGTTATGTAATAAGAGATGTTACATCAACTGATATTGCGTTACCTACACATATATATACATGTGGGCATGACTCTTTTTAGCCTGTAAACCGCGTGTCATTTGATCGCTCAATTCGCACCACCTGGTGACAATACTTAAACAGTAAAGTCGCCAAAATTCTATGTGGTATTCGCGCATATTCACTTACATGGGAAGCAGCTGTCTCTCCGCAAACATTCTAATACTTGCGCTGGCATTGTGTACGGCGTAGGGGTAGTGTAAGGAATTAGGGGAATCGACTGGTAGGAAAACTCGATAGATCCCATAAATAGAGTACATACAGCATTACTATACCTAAGAATGCATTCAAATAATTATCTTATGTGTAAGCTGCCCTTATTATGATTGACGCCTCGGTGATCGGCGGGCGCCCTCTCGTGATTCTTCATTGTGCTGCCGTCTTCTTAAAGATCAGCAAAAGGCGTGATACTCACTGGGCGTCATTTCTCAGGCGAATAATTATTATTTTCATTTGGTGCAGGCCCTACAACAAGAGTCAGCGAGATCTGATCCATGTGCACATGTACATGTTTCCTCCCTCTCCGGCGGGAGATCGCTATGCCAGCGATATACTGCATGATACCTATATTACTATAGATGTTACGCTTCAGCACCGTGTAAAAGCTCGTATAGACGACCGGTGTCTTCCTCAAATTATTTGTTGATGTTGTTGTTATTATGATTGCGTGTTGTCGGATAATGCATGCGCGCGTATAGGTTGCGCGTGTACTAGTGGTATACGTGTGTCGTAGGTTATAGAATCTGTGCAGCTGTGCAAGACTGTGATACCCGTCTCTCCCGTTGCAGATGGCGCGCCCACCTTCGTAAATTGCTCGTTACACATCCTCAGTTTCAGCTCGATAAGTGCATCGTCGATGGTAGGTGCAACCCGTGGCGTCTCAGACGAAATAGCGGTACTTCACACTGTCATTATACTCACCACGTCGCTCGTACCTGGTTTGCTCGTTGCTGCCGCCACCCACTACCCCGACCATCAACCGCCCCCTCACACACATCCCGTCAGTCCGTGTGCTAGTACGATTTTACAAGAAGTTATAGCGGGTCTCCACTCGTTGTGTTCCGACAAATACGAGCCAACTACGATTAATACGTTCCGATTTCTCACGGCCGCAACGTGAATGCGAAAAAATAATTCGCAGGACTAACAATAATGGTGATGTTTATGATGATGCTAATAATAATAATAATAATAATAATAATAATAATAATAATAATAATAATATAACAACAAGAAAAACTATAACTCGATCGATGAGGAGGAGGACAGAATAAAAAGAAGCCGAACGACTAAGATAACGATAATAATAGCTATAGAAATAGCAACAACAATAGCAATAACAATATTAATAATTGTACTGCCTGCGTGGAGTGGAACCGATACGATGCATTCAGATGAAAGCATACATGTTTCGCGAGAGGAGCGGCGTGCCGTGTGCAAGATTTACGGCAAATTGCCGTCGTTAGTGTTTCACGGAAAATTGCTTCCCAACACTACGGTATTATGATTGCCATTAAACATTCCTAATGTCATTCCCATGACGCTTTAATAACATTTAGCGAATGTACACGCTAATGCGACTATCGGATTATAGCCATCCAAGGTCTTTATATAATAATCAATATCATGCCGCATTCACTCGGAGTTTTTTATTCAGTCCCTATCTGATCGGGCAGTTATTTTTTATAGATGGGAGCCCATATTAACGTTCGCGGTCGTTATTGCGTAAGGAAGATCATTGCGATTTTAGATGATGCTTCAAGCTGCCTAGGTCACAAGTTATCTAATCGTTTTTGGCAAATTACACGTTTTTGTTGCGCATTTAAGCGTCAAATATAGGTAATCATTATGAAAACTCATTTAGATCATCAAAAACACCAGATAGAAATTGCCTGGGGCAGTTAAAAATATTAAAATATATTTAAGCCTTGGATAGTTTCACTCTTTTTATATGAAAATAGCTGACGGTCGTTAAATTCGCCACTGCACATGTCGCGAGTAAACTGGTAGATAAACGAAAACATTTCCAATAGCTGCATCATTTTAATTCCGTACATAACAGAAATGGACGTTTTAATTACAAAAAGCAACACGTTTTAAAGAACACTGCGCCCATTTATAGGTTACCACTAATTAAAAAAAAATAGCGCGGCTTCTAGTCATTTACTAAGTGGTAAGTAGGCGATAAGAGACAAACTCATGAACGCACAGTAACCATTTCAAGGACGGCCTTTAAAATTACATTTATCGTCGATCCCAAGAGCGTACATCTAGCTTAAGTTCCTCTAGCGTATACTTGTTTTGTAAAGTACTTACGTGCTTCACGCGCGATTATAAAGACACTATAGCTGTCACTGAAAGAAAGGATAAAAAAATATGCTTAGAGATTCCTGCCGTCCTCCCGTTTAATCCTATAACATGGAAGCTTAACAAATTCGTTGGAAACACCGGTAGCGCGTCAGTAAACCATCTTAATTGAATTTTGCGGTAATTTAATCGAATTATTCTTAATTGCGACAGTTAAAGCAGATTGTTTAGCAGCTGAATCACGTGATGCACTAGAAGGCGTAGCCTACACGCAGGGCAACTTGTGTCTTCACTTCAGTTCTCTCTCTCCCACACTCACACACACACACACACGCACGCACACACACACACACGCACGCACGCACGCACGCACGCACGCACGCACGCAAGCACACACACACACACACACACACACACACACACTGTTAAAGATGGGCAAGAGTCGTGATTTTGGCGGAACGAGAGTGGTTTGCCGTGACAGCTCCTTGGGCGTCCACTGCAAACTTCAGTTTTTGCTTGTAGAAATCTATTCACGCATCTCCTTATTTGCTTTCAGTCTCTACACGTTTGCATTTGTTAACACTCACTAACTACTCTGTTACGATGCGTTATAGGTGCACGTGCTCATTGCTGAACTCATGTGCTACCATCTCACAACTCATCAGTATAGGACAATTAATACGTTAGTTTTAGCTTTCAGCAATTCACGAAGTATCATGAAATGTTCACTCTTGCTCTGTCTCTTTCTCTCGCGAATTATTTTGTATTTATTTTACCTGAATTTCTTTTTCAGAGGTAACAATCGTCACAGTCAGTTTTCACATACTTAGCGTATCATCGATCGGAGCTGAAACCATGGTAAATGGCGTAGGCTCCTCTCACTCCCCCCCCCCTCTCTTGCTCTATCGCTTTTTCTCCACCTCTCTCCATCTCTCGTAATCTTGTTCTCGTCCTCCCTACCCTTTTCTCTCTCTTCTCCCCCCTCTCTCTCTCTTTATCTCTCTCTCTCTCTCTCTTTCTCTCCCTTTCGCAGTCTCTCTCGCTCTCTGTGTCTCTTGTTTTTTTCTTTTTCTCTCTTATTCTTTCTCTCGTTCTTCTTATCCGTATCTGTTTTCTTCAATTTACCTTTCGCTCTCACTTTGTCTTGCCCTCGCATTCGCTCGTTTGCTATTTCTCTCTTTCTCTCGTTACAGTCGGATAGCTCTAGCGAGCCTCTTCGTTTAACCGGAAAATTACTTATCAATAGTGTCCGATGAAACGGCTTTATTATGGTATATTTCGTGTCGTTAACTGTGAAATCTTAAAGACGTTTTTAAGTGCCAGAGGCCGCAGCAACTACAAATTCGATGTAAGCGCTCGCTCAACAGCTTATAACAACCAGATCATGAAGCTTCTACTTATATATATCCACAACCTAATAAAAATAACCTTGGTCGAAATTCAGTCCTCTGGTTTTTACTCGGAGTCGCAATTCCCAGACGGCAAAATGATGGGGTGTTTTTACGAAGCCGATGCAGGCAGGTGTCTCCTGAATGATCCGAAGTATTATAGATATAGAAGAAACGGTTCGTTGCCTATTCGCGCTCCGTATATAATCATGGTCGCAGTGCTCACAGCTGTCTGCGTACGGTGATCAAAGGCTGCCGATAGCTGACGAGACATCACACGCGTCAATCACTCGTGACGGAGAAAAGTTTTTGATGTTATATATGCAACCTGCGCTTCTCAGTGTATGTAGAGTGTAGAGTGTAGAGTGTAGTTCATCTTCTGCGCGAGCTTTCCTAAGAGACGCACGAGCTGGAATGTCCAAACATGCTTATTGGCATCGATCGGATTCGAATTCGGAAAGGGACACTATCTCCGCGTTCTTAGAGATATCACTCATGCATTCAGGTTTCAGCATAGCGCGGTGTGCGTTCACCTTCCCTTCCTATTCCGCCTCCTCGGTCTTCTCGCCTTCTTCTTTCCCTCCACCTCCACCTCGTTCTCTGGTTTCCTCCCAAGAGCGGAGCAAGTATCATGCTATTCATGCATGTACCTCGCGCTTGCTTCTCATCAGCATATATATATATATGTATATAATTATATATATAGCAAATGGTCGGTGAATCAAATGCTTAATCATCGCGCTCAGAACTCGTTATGGCAATGTGCATATAATTGCTAATTAATTATTAGGAATAAAAAATATTTGATTTTCTTCTAAAAATTAACTAAATGTGCTATTGTTTTCCGTTTCGTTAAAGAGTCGTTTTTTTCTCTGCGCATTACTCTGTTTGATAAAATGAACGCAAGTTACCCCCCCCTCCCAAACACACACATACACACACAAACACACACACACACACACACATACACACACATACACATACACGCAGTCTCTACTTAGCTGCTATCTCGCATGGTCTAACATCACTGCAGCGCTCATTCCTGGCTAAAAACGTTGATTTAAGATTTCGCATAATATATACTCACAATTAAGATCGTTGTTTGTCGTTTCATTTCATTCCGTGCGTTTCATGTCGTGACACCACCATACTATCCCGTTTGATTGCAGCATAATCGTGTGTTGTCAGTGATAACAGACGTGTTCGGTTCGTCGCTGCATCGTAAATCACTTTTTTTCTCAGTAGCGTTCATCGCTAGCTCAGCGTAAGCGTCCTGAGCTAAGTATGCAAACGCGATATCCAATATGATATTCCCTATGCGACCGTAGACGCAATTAGGGCTCCTTTCTTAAAAGTAATTTACGATGCAGTATATCTCTAGACTCTTGACGAAACCGTGTTGCCCTTATCTAATTTAGCCTTCGGTGTTCAGATGACGCTTTATAAGCGCGATCACTTCTCGGTAAAAACGCGCTCATTTGAATAATAACATAAACGAAATATTTATTTATAATCTCACGACGAATTTTTGCATCCTTTCGATGCTCGGGATTTCACAGAATGTATTCGTCTCGGGATAAGTGCAGTAATGAACTATAGCAGAACCTTCTAGAATCGATGCTTCATTCGCATATTTCCCTCTCCCGTACCCCCCCCCCCTGGAGGGAGTAGAGATGGGCGGTAAGTGTGCGACCGCGGCGCGGCGTCTAACACATGCGTTGCTTTCTATTGTCAGGACTACACGATTGATATCTATTTGCGCCAGGAGTGGCGCGACGAGCGGCTCCGACACTACAACGAGCGAGGCGAGCTCTACATTAACGACCAAACATTCCGCGATCGTCTCTGGAAGCCCGACCTGTTCTTCACGAACCTTAAGAAGGGACATTTTCAGGACATAACGGTCCCGAATTTCTACCTGCGCATAAAGCCCAAAACGGGAGACATCATTTATAGCTCGAGGTAACTATGTAATGTACCGGGTATGTATTGGGGAATGTTGTGTATTCGGTTTTGTGAGAGACTTGTAAGGGTTGTGATTGCAAAGAGTGTGACTTGTGGGGGTTATGACTTGGATTTGTAAAGATTGTATAAAGATTGTAATGTGTAAAATGTCTTGCGTGTTAAAGTTGTGACTGGCGACAGTTCAGGCCTGTAAACATTGTACCTTATCCGTAAAACATTAGTTGTAACGTTTCTGAATTGTAAGAGTTCTAATTGCAAAGTGTATGACATGTAATAGCTCGTAAACGCTCAAATTTGTGAACGATCGGGCGGCGTCCTGAAACTTTATCACACTCATTTCCAATGATGGAATACCTTCAGTTTTCAATCTTATATCGCTGCGCGGCTGTGTTTTGCGGTGTTGTTACTGTAAATAGGCTCACTGCTTTCTTCATCGCTCGCACAGCGATGCGTCTTTCAGAAGCCTTCCAGCGCGTATCCGCATCGCCCCGTGTTAGTCGAAGACGACGTTAATGTGACGCTAAAGCGCGGAAGCGTGCTTTCCAGCGGCCGGTGGTTTTAGACGCACAAATGCGCATTACTTCCGTGACGGTTGGTTGTCGTATGCTCGCGTGCTCACCCCAGCTCATTAGCCCTGCCCAAAAGATTTCGAATGCGTGCCAGGCATCGGCTCTTCAAGCTGTCATGAATCTACTTTGAGCATGAATTGTAATTCGAGGTGGCATCCTAAAACTTTACCTATAGGCACCGAGACACAATTTCGCTCGCACAAGAAAAGAATTCATCTTCGATAAAAGACCGACATGCTGAATTTGAATAGGTGGAGAGAGACGTGATCTAATATCCCTGTGCGGGCGATCTAATGAGAACACTTTAAATGCAGTGCGGCCATATCATTTGCTTTTATCCCACCGCCCATCGTTACAGTCCGCGTTTATAGCCAGGCTACATTTTCTCGCCAATCAAACGATGTCAAGATCTACGTACTATGATTGTCTGTAACACCGGAGGACACGCCGGAGAGTATTACGTATCTCCTGCATGCGACGACTTTTAAGAAGAGATGTCAATGCAAGCATCGGAGATGTTGAATTGTCGCGTAGATGCATGCAACAACTTCGACGAAGGATGAATGCCAAACAGCTCTGTCTTACCTATAGAAGCTGTTACTGCAGATGAGTAATTACACGTACTACGCATGCTCAGAGCAATCGACACCTAGCAGAAGCGGACAGAACTCGAGGAAAAATTTCGTGTAAATTGCGCCGTGTCTTTATCCGAGTATAACGTGACGTGCCGTGTAGTTAGCGTTCAATAGGCGATAAGACTATCACAGGAAACACGCAAATCTTGAAACAACAATTTGAAACAGCGGTGCTACATAATGCATGAGCTTCTAAGTCGTCGTCATTGTAGTCGTCGTCGTGACCGAGTACCCAACTCACTACGTTTTAGGCATATGGACCATTCACATGGGCAGCACTAGTCGGTTACTTGTAGCGCAACAGCATTGCTGTTTGGCGCAATTTTACCTCGTTTTAAATCTTCTGGTTACAAGTATTTTGCATTCATGACGGTCATGAACGAGGCAACGTTTTTACTACGTATACACGTGTAAGAATGAAAACACCTGAGGGAAATGCCTTTGAATATATCAAAAGTGAATATATAATTGCACGCGTGCGTGCGTACGTACGTATGCGTGCGCGCGCGTACGTAGGCACGTGGGCACGTGGGCACGTGTTTGTTGCGTGCTGTAGGCCTACGTTGTTCTTATGATTCGACCAATATTAATTGCTGAGATGTACGTCCACAATTTTACATCCACAAATGTACATCCACAATTTTAGATCATGTACTTTGACATTTACAGGCTATCGCTGACGCTATCTTGCTCTATGCAGTTATACAGTTATCCAATGGACATCCAGAATTGTTCAATGGACATGGAAAGTTGTAAGTTATTTTTGAAATGATTCGTCATGATTCTTACTTACCACGTACGCTTACGCGCGAATATTCAGATCGCACGACACGCCTCTCACTACATGTATGAATAGCACAATATTTTTGTTGCGTCTGCTGAATTAGACATTACGATGTGTATAGGAGTTTACAAGTGATGCTTTGCTGACTTGCGCCGATCTCCAGCACCCCGACCCTAGCAGTTGGAATACAGACATTGCATGTCCCTCTTACTAAAGCTGAAAACTGCATTGTTCCCGACTATATCTATTGCCAGCCATGATGCATACATTTTAAATAGCACGCAACTAAATATAACTACGTATTACTGTTTTACATGGTCAAACCTATTAAGCCATATCAAAAAGTCCCCGCCGCCATATTGAGATCAGATAATAAGGGGTATAAGTTACCTATATATAACATGGTTAGGATAGGACTAGTCTAGGTTTTGATCTATAATTCTCTTCAATAACACCGTACCTCAATTCACAGGTGCGTTTCTGTTTACAGATACATTTACAAATATGATTGTGGTAATTTGGGATATTTTGCAATGTTTGTGTTAATGCAAAAACTAAAAACGCACGAGTGTTTACATTAATCATGTACTTTCCTAAGCGCGCCTCGGCTATACCCCCTTTCATTATGACCTAAATAGCACAGCTGGACTTTCCGATATCACTTATATCAGGAGTAGATAATAGGGAAGGAGTGTGACTTCAATAAACAAAGGAAATTCGTCATTTACTAGCCTTATAATACCTCTACGATTTACTACGCGTAACTCATCCAACTTGAGCTCAAATCGTACACAGTACATTCGCCTATAGCATCGTGCGAAATCGTTTCCTCGTATACACCCGCAATCCGGAGATACAGACTAAAACGTACGACACGATTTTCCATTCTGTTGCCAGCAAACTCGATGCGTTCAGCGCCGAATTTGAAACAAAAGGCAGCTACTAACCACAGCTTGCTCTCTCGGCCAAGCGGTGTGGCTCGCAGGGAGATTGCAGCTGGAGCTGCTGCTGATTGCGGTGAACGTGCGTGCGTGCGTGGGAGGGCATACCAGCTGTATACCGGTACGCCGATATGCCGGTATGCCGATATGCCTGTATGCCGGTATGTAGCTGTATGCCAGGTGAAAGGTTATCGCGCGGAGTGTTGCGTCGATGTCCAATCTCCCTCGAGCCACACCACAGCCACACCGCCTGGCCGAGAGAGCAAGCTGTGGTTAGTAGCTGCCTTTTGTTTCAAATTCGGCGCTGAACGCATCGAGTTTGCTGACAACAGAATGGAAAATCGTGTCGTACGTTTTAGTCTGTATCTCCGGATTGCGGGTGTATACGAGGAAACGATTTCGCACGATGCTAAGCGAATGTACTGTGTACGATTTGAGCTTAAGTTGGATGAGTTACGCGTAGTAAATCGTAGGTATTATAAGGCGAGTAAATGACGAATTTCCCTTGTTTATTGAAGTCACACTCCTTCCCTATTATCTACTCTTGCTTATATCTCACTACACCACAACTAGATATGCATCGCAACGTCGCCCTAGCTAGCGGCAATTCACGTCACACGACGATAAGATTCCGCGCGTAATATAACAGGTGAGTATAGCAAATGACCATAAATAAACGAGCACATCCATGATGTCACGATGAGTGACGTACAGGTAAAAAAAAATTATAATTAAGTGCACAGGTGTCGCTCGTTGCTCGCGTCACTCGTCTCCCTCGTTTTCTTATCGCGATGTTTACATTATGCGAGCTTCGCTTCTCGTTTCGACTCGCAGACACGTTCACGACAGAGCAACTTAAGTTCGCGTGGAAGAGCGAGAAGGCCATACAGCTGATAGACAACCTGGTGATGCCACAGTTTAACCTGGACGACACCTATTCTTACGACTGCACATCAAATCTGTCCACGGGTAGGTGACAGCGGCTTACCAACGCCAATCATTGATATGTGAAATCCTTCCATGCAGGCACGCGTTGCGCTCGTTGCGTTGACACACGCCGCCGCGGAGTCTTCTAATTGCCTCATAATATACGCGACAACTTTCGTTTTTGACGCTATGTAGGTTGTCACGCGAGTTACGCCGCGATCGAGTTTCGTATCAGTGTCCTAATTTAAAGTTGTCGTCGGAGCGGAGAGCCGCGGCCTTCAGCAGCGGCGCCGCAAAGCTCAGCTTACGCGGAGCAATATTTCCCGATGCGCGTGGCGTTTTGTGGTTGCGGAGATTTATTACTCAATCATGATGTTAAAATGTGCTTTACTTGTAGAAATTACGGTGCGGCCGTGATTTACGATACACATATATATATGCACGATTTAGTGTTAGTAATGGGTCGAATTATATATCATTGTAGTACATAAAACTAACATGAACCGACAATGATCAAATCACAGTTTGTTTCACTTAAGTTCGCCCGAGAACGCATCCACACTCGCGATCATAGCCACACACGCAACCAAACGTGTGCGCGCACAGCTACGCATGCACGCACACTAGTAACCACGCGTACATCCGGCTCCGCATTTATACGTATTTACAGGAGAGTTTCCGTGTCTACGCGCCGTATTCATCTTGCGCAGGCAGTTCGGCTACCACCTGATCCAGAGCTACCTACCCACAGTGCTCATCGTCTTCATGTCGTGGGTCTCCTTCTGGCTGGACGTGGACGCTATTCCGGCCCGCGTTACCCTGGGAGTGACCACACTGCTGACGATGACTACGCTAGCCGGGGGAGTCCGGGTTTCTCTGCCGCCAGTGTCTTACATCAAAGCTATAGACGTACGTAGGGCGTCGCCGTCTGAACCGCCAATACTATCTCTAAAGAGAAAATTAAAGTCAAACCATTTACGGTTACGGTAATCAGAGCCATAGACCTACTCAGTGTGTTTACCGACAACACTATTTCTCTAGTAAATAACACATAAATATGAAAACAAAACAAAAAAAACAATATAAGCAAGTCGTACGAATGATAATAACGTCAAGCAGAGCCATAGATATACATAGTGCCCTAGCATATACCGTCAATATCAGCTTTCGAACAAAATCAAAGTCAAACGATTGATGGTGGCGGTTATTAAAGGTATCCTGGTTATAGACATACGTATAATGCATTACCTTATACTGCCAATACCTCTTGTCTGCTATAATGACTGGGCAAAAGATTGCAGTATTTACATTTATGCACATTATTTATTATTACGTTCGCTCTGAATCGCGGATTAGTTGCTCGTAGAATTTACTCGGCATGAAAATATCGTTATAGAATGTCAATATTAGTGAATCTATTGGAGCTCATTTGAATTGATATGGTGAGAATCTGTGCTTTTATGACTGCGGATTTTATTTAGCATCTATTCGATCGACACGTTAGCAGTGCGATGGAGACGTGTTAGGAAGCGTTGTCACCGACTGAGAATTATTCAGGAGGCGTCAACATTCGTGGTCGATGCGAATATTAATCGCCACTGCGTTCTCTGTCGTCTGCTAGTCTCCAACTTATTAATTCAGCGCCCATTTTCATTTTGCATGTTAGAGTTTTATCGATATTCTTATCGTTCTTGTTACGCGCCATTAAGCATTTATTGAGGATGTCATTAGTAGCCACCGTGGATGGTTTATTTATCGATTACTTCTTTATCACCTTCTTTATCACCGCGATTTCAGGAAAGACTATATATATATATATATATATATATATATATATATATATATATATATACGTAGTACATACGACGAGACACGAAGGTAGGAAG